>NW_027228815.1:45000-52500 GCF_019399895.1 Cardiocondyla obscurior | reverse complement strand
AGTGTGAACAGTCTCTGTTGCGGCTTCAATGGAGCTCTCGTGATCTTATTGAGTAGTGGCTGTAGCATCTCCATTGGCTTGCATTGACTTTTGCCTTCAGGTGTAAATTGTATTCCTAGGTACTTCCATTGGTCTGTTCGTTTGACTGGCGTGAGTCTCTGCCCGTAGACGGTGAATATAGATGTTTCATCTACTGCCGTTTTCTTAATATGTGGGGCCACTTTCAGAGATAAGGTAATACTTTTCGCTGGATTCAGTTTCATGCCGCATTCCTCCAGGCCGGTTGATACTTCATCTATCAGTTGTTGAAGTCCCTTAGATGTTGATGCGAACAGTAGGATGTCGTCCGCGAATGCCGCCGCATTAATCAGCGTCTCGCCTAATCGCACTCCTATGTCCTTTGAGACTTTTTGAAGCAGATGGTGCGTTACCACATTAAAGATGATCGGAGAGAGAGGATCACCCTGTCTCACTCCTCTCTGTGGATGTATTGGACGTGAGATCCATTCTTCACCTTCTAGTATTGTGCTAGATCTTTGGTATATCTTTCTTAGATATCGCACCATCGCTATTGGCACTCCTGCGTTCATCAGCACTGCCTCTATTGCCTCATGCGAGACGGAGTCGAATGCTTTTGCAACGTCCAAGGAAGCCATATAGAGGGGCTTGAAGTATCTTCTATGTGCTCTCAAGAGAGTATCCAGTAGGAAGGTGTTGTCCGCGCACCCATCTGTTTTACGGAAAGCTCGTTGTCGTGGATCGATGTCTAGAGTGGTGTCCATCCTTTTTGCCAGGATTTTATGCATGCTCCTGACTAATACCGATGGTATGGTAATCGGCCTGAAGTCTCCCGGACTTTCTGGGTCTTTCTTCTTGGGTAAGAAGACTGTTCTTGATTTCAGCAAGTCCTCAGGTAAGTCCCCGCACCACATGATCAGATTAAATATTCTAATCAGGACTTCGCTTGGAACTGATCTCAAGAGCCTCGCTGATATTTGATCCGGGCCTGCCGCTGTTGTATTTGATAGACGTCCCCATTTCAGGTCTTCTTGTGTGATTGGACACCATATTCCTTCATGGTTTTGAGATCTGCGTATACTTGGTCTTTGGTCAGCTGTTGTGGACATTACTGCTGACCAGTATGGTTCCATAATGTCTCTAGGTGGTTGTGCGACATTATTTAGATCCTCAAGTATGTTGCTTACGCATCTCTTTCGATCTCGTTTCCATAGTTCCTGGGTGGCTGCGTATTCTCTTCTTCTTCTTTTTCTGTTATTTTCCTCGGCCTGGATTGTGGTTTGTCGAGGTTTCTTCCTTCTTTTTGGAGGTAGATGGAATGTTTCTCTGATGTACAGCGCTGCTTTTTGTAGCGTTGTTTCTTTACCAGAGGACCTTGCTTCTCTAATGATTTTACAGAGCTGTTCTGTGTTATATCCCTCGCATCTTGGTTTTCGTAATGATTCTAGGTATTTTAGAATAGAATATTTTCCTCCGCGACATCTGTTTCCTCAGTATTCGGATACTCTATTATTTCTTCTTCTCCAGCGTCTTCTTCATCTAGCAGCGCTGTCACCAGATTTCGGTAGGCCAGTTGCTTTCTTTTTCCCTTAATCGCCTCGACTGTTCGATCTGGGAAGCATCGCACTAGTTCTTGGTTCATGAATCTAGGTGGTGTGTTAGATTTCATCAACTGTGCTTCTTTTCTGGCCATCATTGTCATTTCTTCTTCCGTCCATCTGGCTTTATCTTTTGGCACCTGGAGGCGTGCATCATATTCGTCCTTGTGTGCTTTTTGTTGGTGTTGGCCTCTTCCTCGGTTGGTGGGGAAGCTTCTATTGCATCCCGGAAATTCGCACCGGTAACTGGATGGTCCTGCTGTTGAGGGTAGTGTTGGTGCGGAAGAGCCTGAGGGCTCCCCGCTGGTATCCGAGGCTTGGTTTCTTTGTGTGACAGGGCCAACTTATACGAGCGGAGGGGCTGGCAACCCCAAGGCTCGGTGGCGCCGAGATCCCTCTTACCTGACATCTCACTGCCTAGACAGGATAGTCAGGTGGCGAGCCCTAATTTTCTCATTAGGGGTTCGACTTGATGGCCCCCTCCGAAAATTCCGGGCGCATCCTGCAGCCATGGCGTCCCTTTCCCCGAATCCGCATCCAGATCCCCGAGAAAAACACCTCGGGTACACCGCCACCCTGGCGGGACCCGAACTCGGGTCTCCAGATTACGAATCCAGGGTCTAGTATCCACGACCACTGACTCGCCTTAAGAGAGTCATAGTTACTCCGCCGTTTACCCGCGCTTGCTTGAATTTCTTCACGTTGACATTCAGAGCACTGGGCAGAAATCACATTGCGTCAACACCCGCGAGGGCCATCGCAATGCTTTGTTTTAATTAGACAGTCGGATTACCCTAGTCCGTGCCAGTTCTGAGCTGAGCGTTGAATGGCGGCCGAAGAGGACGACCACGACGGCTCGCGCCGCCACGGAAGCCTCGCAGCAAGGAAGATCCGCGGGAGGCCAAGGCACGGGACCGAGCTCGGATCCCTGAACCGGCGCGAGAACGCCGATAGTTCACCTCGCCCAGGCCCGGCACGTCAGCCAGACCCGCTTCCCGACCAAGCCCGACACGCCCCGCTCCTCAGAGCCAATCCTTATTCCGAAGTTACAGATCCAATTTGCCGACTTCCTTACCTACATTAGTCTATCGACTAGAGGCTCTTTACCTTGGAGACCTGCTGCGGATATGGGTACGAACCGGCGCGACACCTCCACGTGGCCCTCTCCTGGATTTTCAAGGTCCGAGGGGAAGATCCGGACACCGCCGCAACTGCGGTGCTCTTCGCGTTCCAAACCCTATCTCCCTGCTAGAGGTTTCCAGGGAACTCGAACGCTTATACAGAAAAGAAAACTCTTCCCGGATCTCCCGACGGCGTCTCCAGGTCATTTTGGGTTACCCCGACGAACACTCTTACGAGGGCCCGAATTGTATGCGGTTCCGCTGCCGGGTTCCGGAATAGGAACCGGATTCCCTTTCGCCCGACGGGCGTGTGTCAAAGTTCACTCACCGCGCGCGACGGCACACTCGCGTGTGCGCGCGCTTTTTGTGTGCGCGAGACTTTTCTGCGACAACGAGAGTATCGTACGCCGTCATTGACATAGGATTTCTCCTAGGGCTTAGGATCGACTGACTCGTGTGCAACGGCTGTTCACACGAAACCCTTCTCCACGTCAGTCCTCCAGGGCCTCGCTGGAGTATTTGCTACTACCACCAAGATCTGCACCGACGGCGGCTCCAGGCAGGCTCGCGCCCAGACCCTTCTGCGCACACCGTCGCGACCCTCCTACTCGTCAGGGCTTCGTGGCGGCCTGTAAGCTCCGGGCGAGGAGTTACCCACGCCCTGCCCACGGCCGCCCCACTTGCCGCTGACGACAGAGTATAGGCTCGACGCTTCAGCGCCATCCATTTTCAGGGCTAGTTGCTTCGGCAGGTGAGTTGTTACACACTCCTTAGCGGATTCCGACTTCCATGGCCACCGTCCTGCTGTCTTAAGCAACCAACGCCTTTCATGGTGTCCCATGAGCGTCGAGTTGGGCGCCTTAACTCTGCGTTTGGTTCATCCCACAGCGCCAGTTCTGCTTACCAAAAATGGCCCACTTGGCACTCTGATCCGAGATGCTCGTGGCTTCATAGTTCAAGAAAGCCAGAGATCTCACCCATTTAAAGTTTGAGAATAGGTTGAGGTCGTTTCGGCCCCAAGGCCTCTAATCATTCGCTTTACCAGATGAGACTCGCGCGCGTTCCGTGCGGAACGGCCGAGTGCCAGCTATCCTGAGGGAAACTTCGGAGGGAACCAGCTACTAGATGGTTCGATTAGTCTTTCGCCCCTATACCCAGTTCCGACGATCGATTTGCACGTCAGAATCGCTACGGACCTCCATCAGGGTTTCCCCTGACTTCGTCCTGACCAGGCATAGTTCACCATCTTTCGGGTCCCAACGTGTACGCTCTGGGTGCGCCTCTTCTCGCAATGAGAACGAGACGCCCCGGGAGTGCGGAGCCGCATCGCGACGCGGCCCATCCTCCCTCGGTCGACAACCAGGGCCGACCTTCACTTTCATTACGCCTTTAGGTATCGCTGATCCCAATGACTCGCGTACATGTTAGACTCCTTGGTCCGTGTTTCAAGACGGGTCCTAAGAGTACCCAAAGCAGTAGCGTCGCCGACCGGTATCGGTCCCCCGAGTTGCCCCAGGGAACGTTTGCAGGCCTGTCGAAGGTTAACCGTACGACCAACAGCGGGCCAGGACCGGTGACGGCGCTAGGTCCGTAAGCCTCCGTGTACCGTGGCGCGCGCTTGCGACGGCCTCGACGCACTCCCGCGCGTGTGAGAGCTGCGGCCTGATACCTTGCGTGTACCGCCGGGCAGCCGGCCGGGCGACCGAGGGTTTGACGGCGTGCCGTGTTACCGGCGACGCGTCAGACACCGCACCCGGGCCGTAGACCGACACCCAGCGGGTCGCGACGTTCTACTAGGGGAGAAGTGCACGACGACGAAAACGCCGGACATCGGCGCGCGGCAGCGTGCCCGCGCGCGAGCCGTGAGGCCCCGCGGGCATCGCCCACCGACGCGAAGCCAGCGTCGCTGACGATGAATCTCCCCGTTCGATCTTTTGGGTTTCTTAGGTTTACCCCTGAACGGTTTCACGTACTCTTGAACTCTCTCTTCAAAGTTCTTTTCAACTTTCCCTCACGGTACTTGTTCGCTATCGGTCTCGTGGTCGTATTTAGCCTTAGATGGAGTTTACCACCCACTTAGAGCTGCACTCTCAAGCAACCCGACTCTAAGGAGAGATCCTCCCGAGACGCGCACCGGTCGCTACGGGCCTGGCACCCTCTGCGGGTAAGTGGCCCCATTCAAGATGGACTTGGACGCGACGCGGCACCTCGGGATAAGCGGACCCTCCCAAACACCACATTTCCCTGCGGCGGAACCGCGGGATTCGGTGCTGGGCTCTTTCCTGTTCGCTCGCCGCTACTAAGGAAATCCTGGTTAGTTTCTTTTCCTCCGCTTAATAATATGCTTAAATTCAGCGGGTGATCTCGCCTGCTCTGAGGTCGTCAAAAGAAATTGTCGTGAGGCTGTACTATATATATATAATACGAAGAAGGCGAGACGACGACGACGACGACGCGAGAGAAAAGAGAAACGCAACGCGGCGAAACGCCGCGCGCGAGCGCTTGGTTAGACTACGCCGCGTGCCCCGGTCAAGAGCTGCTACCATACATAGCGCTTTCGTGGACTCGGGAACACGCGCGGTCGACCCGCGCGCGATCTCTCACCTCGCACACACTTTTGCTGCGCAGGGGGCGATCGGTGCACGCAAAATATTTGAAAGAAGAGACGAAGGGAAAATGAGAAAACGAACGAGGCAGAGAGAACAACCGCGAGAGCGTGGTGGTCTTTCGTCGACGTTGCGTCAACCGCGCCGCGATCCGCGCGCCCGCGCGCGCCAACCAACCGACCACGACGACAACTGGCCAGCCAGCCCGACGCGAACGTCGGAGGCCGGTTTGCGCGTCGTGGTGGCGTCGGCAACGCGACTGCGGCGGCGGCCGGCAGCAGCTGCAGCGGCGACGACCACTCTCTCTCTTATAATACGGTCAGGTTCTCTCGTATCTTTGCTTCGTCGTATATATCTCTAAAATCCCTCCTCTCGAGTTTCCTTTGCGTTGGCGGCGGTAAAGCGACGATATGCGCTCTGTGCAGAAGGAGAACGAGGAGGCGCGCGATTATCTCGCGGTTTTCCTCTCCGATCTTCATTCGAAGAAGGAGAGGAAAACTCAAACTCGGTTCTCCGCGCTCCTTATGAACTACTTCTCCGTGGATCAGCCTTGGATCCGCGCGCGCGCGGCACACAGGCCACCTTCCGGGAGTACAAGCGCGAACGAATTGTCGGCTTGTTTCACTCCGGGCGGCGGCGCGCGAGAGGCAGATCTACTCTTTTTCGTTCGGCGCGTATATACGTATAACGTATAAACTCCTTGCAAGAGCTCGCCACGTTTATCACCACCGCGCACGTCCTTCCCTCCCGTGCGTGTGTGCGTGCGTGCGTCTCTCTGCGATTCTCGATCGCATCTTTCGGTCGGTCGTCGTTCATTCGTTCGACCCTCAAACCTCGTTATTTCGGACGACGCCCAACGGGGGCGCGCGAGTACGCCGCCGTTCCGCGAGTATAGAGAGAGCGCGCGCAGAGAGCGCGAGAGCCTTCGTAAAACCCTGATGGAATCCAGCAACTCGCCGCGTGGATAGCGTGCGTAGTGTGCCTGATACCCCGGGGAAGGCGTCATCGACGACTCCTCGCTTCTCTTCTCTTTTCTCGTGGATGCGGGTATAACTCTCTCGCCGGCCGCCGCGATCGGGCGAACGTCCAACGAATCGCTCGTACGCGGCCGTCGAAACGGCGCGCGCAAGCAGTTTGTCTTCGATAAAACGACCCTCAGCCAGGCGTGGTCCGGGAATTGTATCCGTGGACCGCAATGTGCGTTCGAAATGTCGATGTTCATGTGTCCTGCAGTTCACAAGTTGACGCGCAATTAGCTGCGTTCTTCATCGACCCACGAGCCAAGTGATCCACCGTTCAGGGTAATCGTTCCTTCGCGCACCAAGTACGCTCTATCAAGGAATAGACAACAATGTGCGTCTTCTTCGTTTTGGCCCTTCGATCAGCCTGGCCGCGCGTCCGAGCACGCGGACCGCCGCCCCTGTTACGGGGGCTACGGCACAATAATGGAGAGAGAGGGAGAGGTCGGTTGTCGGCGCGGTGCGAAAACCAAGAGGTTGCGTCTCTCGCGAAGCGAGAGCCGGGGCGGAACTCTTTGAAAAACCATCGGGGTCGAAAATGACTAGCATATTCGACGAACCCTTCAGCGCGCGCGATCGCGCGCGCGCGGGACCGGAGGAAGAGCAGCGGCGAGAATCGTCGCACTCTCCACTCCTCGCCCGGCGCGCACGACGACGCGGCAGCATAGGTTACCACCGGTACGCGGCGCATTCGCGCGCACCGCAACGCGTCCGAATCGCGGAGATAGAGGCAGCGCGCGAGCGCGCCTCCGTAGTCTCCTTCTCACCGATCCTGATCCGCGAGCGGGCGCGCATATAGATGCACCTTCGCGCTCCTCCTGGATTCGCACAACGAGACCAACCGGCCGCGCTAGCCCCGGCTAGGGGCGCGCTGAGCGCGGTGGTCCGCGCAACGGGTCGTTCGAAGCGCGCGAGAGACAGAGAGTCGGAGAATCTCCGCAGGAAACGAGAGAGAGAGAATGCAAAGAGCGTAATACGGCAATGCGTACAACTCTCGAATCTCTTCTTCTCCACAATATGCCCGGGGTCCTCTCTCGCTTTGAGCTCGAGATCTCGACACACTCGTCCCGACCGACAATCCTCTCTTATACGACGAATGCGGCGCACACCGCAGCACGCCACCGTTGGCGGCGCGTGA
>NW_027228815.1:37500-42500 GCF_019399895.1 Cardiocondyla obscurior | reverse complement strand
CTAGACCGATCCGATCTGAGACGTCGTGGAGCACTGTTCGTTCAACGGTGCCAGCGGTGAGAACACCGAGGCACCGGTTGAAAATTATTTCGCTACGGCGTACAAGTAAGCGGGAACGGCGACATCGTCAAAGATCTCGCCGAAACCGACACACTCGTATCCGTGGAGTTGATGTTCGGTAAGCGCAACGATACGTCCGCACGCTTGCTCGGAAGCGAGGGACGATCGCGCGTCCAACACGTAAGTGCGCGCCACATATGAGCCATTCGGTCTCTCGACACCGACTCGTGGCAATGCTGTGTCTTATAGTACCGAACCGGGCGGCCGGGCGGTCGGCGACGCACGGTCTAACGCACGGCGGTATATGGGCGAAACCTGCGAAATTTCGACGCCTCGAGGACTTAGCCGCTGCGTCGTACGTAGTTATTTACGCAAAGTCCTCGAGCCTCGTGTTGCTTTCGGCAAGTAGTTACCCACGGACAGCTCGAACGGCAAAGTACTCGAGCTCCGTATCGTTTCGGCTCGGATTTACCAACGCCTTCGATTTTCGACTTTGGTGTCGAAACGATCGCCGAGAGCCCGGCGCACATTTGGCCGAATGTCGGCAACACGCCCGAACGATCTCAAAAAGAGAACCAAAGTTCTCGTAGTAAGCGCGAGGCTAAATTCTCTCAAAAAGCGTTCTAGTGCGAACGACACTTTTGTACGCACCGCAGTGCTTCGTCGAGCTCGGTTATACATACGCCGTAACGCTACGGTACGACCAGACCGAGAGCTCGCATGCATCGTGTTGTGCACGAGTCGCCTCAGCGACGACACCTCTTACAGTACCGAACCGAGCGGCCGGGCGGTCGGCGACGCACGGTCTAACGCACGGCGGTATATGGGCGCCGGCGGTGAAATTTCGACGCCGCGCGGACTTAGCCGCTGCGGCGCACGGTAGTTACCTCCGCGTCAAAGATCTCGAGCTCCGTGTTGTTTTACGGCTCGGAGGTACGTACGGACCGCACGAACGGCAGAGTCCTCGAGATACAAAATTTCTTCGTCAAGTATTCACCAATTCCTTCGCTATCCGGCCTCGAAACGATCGCCGAGAGCTTGGCGCACAATTGGCCGAATGTCGGCAAGACGCCCGAACGCTCTCGAAAAAGAGAACCGAAATTCTCGCACTCAGCGCAGTGCAAAACACTTTAAAAATCTCTCGAGCGAAAGACACTTTCGTACGCACCGCAGTGCTTCGCCGAGCTCGGTTATACATACGCCGTAACGCTACGGTACGACCAGACCGAGAGCTCGCATGCATCGTGTTGTGCACGAGTCGCCTCAGCGACGACACCTCTTACAGTACCGAACCGAGCGGCCGGGCGGTCGGCGACGCACGGTCTAACGCACGGCGGTATATGGGCGCCGGCGGTGAAATTTCGACGCCGCGCGGACTTAGCCGCTGCGGCGCACGGTAGTTACCTCCGCGTCAAAGATCTCGAGCTCCGTGTTGTTTTACGGCTCGGAGGTACGTACGGACCGCACGAACGGCAGAGTCCTCGAGATACAAAATTTCTTCGTCAAGTATTCACCAATTCCTTCGCTATCCGGCCTCGAAACGATCGCCGAGAGCTTGGCGCACATTTGGCCGAATGTCGGCAAGACGCCCGAAAGATCTCAAAAAGAGAACCAAAGTTCTCGTAGTAAGCGCGAAGCTAAATTCTCTCAAAAGCGTTCTAGTGCGAACGACACTTTTGTACGCACCGCAGTGCTTCGCCGAGCTCGGTTATACATACGCCGTAACGCTACGGTACGACCAGACCGAGAGCTCGCATGCACCGTGTTGTGCACGAGTCGCCGCAGCGACGACACCTCTTACAGTACCGAACCGAGCGGCCGGGCGGTCGGCGACGCACGGTCTAACGCACGGCGGTATATGGGCGCCGGCGGTGAAATTTCGACGCCGCGCGGACTTAGCTGCTGCGGCGCACGGTAGTTACCTCCGCGTCAAAGATCTCGAGCTCCGTGTTGTTTTACGGCTCGGAGGTACGTACGGACCGCACGAACGGCAGAGTCCTCGAGATACAAAATTTCTTCGTCACGTATTCACCAATTCCTTCGCTATCCGGCCTCGAAACGATCGCCGAGAGCTTGGCGCACATTTGGCCGAATGTCGGCAAGACGCCCGAAAGATCTCAAAAAGAGAACCAAAGTTCTCGTAGTAAGCGCGAAGCTAAATTCTCTCAAAAAGCGTTCTAGTGCGAACGACACTTTTGTACGCACCGCAGTGCTTCGCCGAGCTCGGTTATACATACGCCGTAACGCTACGGTACGACCAGACCGAGAGCTCGCATGCACCGTGTTGTGCACGAGTCGCCGCAGCGACGACACCTCTTACAGTACCGAACCGAGCGGCCGGGCGGTCGGCGACGCACGGTCTAACGCACGGCGGTATATGGGCGCCGGCGGTGAAATTTCGACGCCGCGCGGACTTAGCCGCAGCGAAGTCCGCGAGCCTCGTGTTGCTTTTACCACGTAGTTACTTCCGAGCGGTCCGACCGTCAAAGTTCGCGAGCCTCGTGTTGCTTTTGGAACGTAGTTACTTCCGAGCGGTTTGATCGGCAAAGTACGCGAGCCTCGCGTTGCTTTTACCACGTAGTTACTTCCGAGCGGTCCGACCGTCAAAGTCCGCGAGCCTCGTGTTGCTTTCGGCTCGGAGTTACTTCCGCGCGGTCCTAGCGGCAAAGTACGCGAGCCTCGTGTTGCTTTCGGGTCGGAGTTACTTCCGCGCGGTCCGATCGGCAAAGTACGCGAGCCTCGTGTTGCTTTCGGCTTGGAGTTACTTCCGCGCGGTCCTAGCGGCAAAGTACGCGAGCCTCGTGTTGCTTTCGGCTCGGAGTTACTTCCGCGCGGTCCTAGCGGCAAAGTACGCGAGCCTCGTGTTGCTTTCGGCTCGGAGTTACTTCCGCGCGGTCCGATCGGCAAAGTACGCGAGCCTCGTGTTGCTTTCGGCTCGGAGTTACTTCCGCGCGGTCCTAGCGGCAAAGTACGCGAGCCTCGTGTTGCTTTCGGCTCGGAGTTACTTCCGCGCGGTCCTAGCGGCAAAGTACGCGAGCCTCGTGTTGCTTTCGGCTCGGAGTTACTTCCGCGCGGTCCTAGCGACAAAGTACGCGAGCCTCGTGTTGCTTTCGGCTCGGAGTTACTTCCGCGCGGTCCTAGCGCAAAGTACGCGAGCCTCGTGTTGCTTTCGGCTCGAGTTACTTCCGCGCGGTCCGCGGCAAAGTACGCGAGCCTCGTGTTGCTTTCGGGTCGGAGTTACTTCCGCGCGGTCCGATCGGCAAAGTACGCGAGCCTCGTGTTGCTTTCGGCTCGGAGTTACTTCCGCGCGGTCCTAGCGGCAAAGTACGCGAGCCTCGTGTTGCTTTCGGGTCGGAGTTACTTCCGCGCGGTCCGATCGGCAAAGTACGCGAGCCTCGTGTTGCTTTCGGCTTTGAGTTACTTCCGCGCGGTCCTAGCGGCAAAGTACGCGAGCCTCGTGTTGCTTTCGGCTCGGAGTTACCTCCGCGCGGTCCTAGCGGCAAAGTACGCGAGCCTCGTGTTGCTTTCGGCTCGGAGTTACTTCCGCGCGGTCCGATCGGCAAAGTACGCGAGCCTCGTGTTGCTTTCGGCTCGGAGTTACTTCCGCGCGGTCCTAGCGGCAAAGTACGCGAGCCTCGTGTTGCTTTCGGCTTGTAGCTACTTTCGAGCGGTTCGGACAACAAAGTCCGCGAGCCCTGTGTTACTACTGCTCGGGGCTGCTTCCGAACGTTTCGGGCAATCAACTTTTTGTTCTCCGTATTGTTTTTTTAAGCTATCTTAGCTATTTTCTCGTAAAAGTTAAATTTTCGCGTTTTGTGCTGTTTTTTCGAGCTCTCTGCTGGCGATCGTCTATGTTCTTAAATCTCGTGTTATTTTCTTGAGCTCTTCGTAATTTCGGCCGACGAGCGGCTAAGTTTACGAGTTTTGTGTTGCTTTCTGCACGTAGTTACTTCCGAGCGGTCCGACCGTCAAAGTACGCGAGCCTCGTGTTGCTTTCGGCTCGGAGTTACTTCCGCGCGGTCCTAGCGACAAAGTACGCGAGCCTCGTGTTGCTTTCGGCTCGGAGTTACTTCCGCGCGGTCCGATCGGCAAAGTACGCGAGCCTCGTGTTGCTTTCGGCTCGGAGTTACTTCCGCGCGGTCCTAGCGGCAAAGTACGCGAGCCTCGTGTTGCTTTCGGCTCGGAGTTACTTCCGCGCGGTCCTAGCGGCAAAGTACGCGAGCCTCGTGTTGCTTTCGGCTCGTAGCTACTTTCGAGCGGTTCCGACAACAAAGTCCGCGAGCCCTGTGTTACTACTGCTCGGGGCTGCTTCCGAACGTTTCGGGCAATCAACTTTTTGTTCTCCGTATTGTTTTTTAAGCTATCTTAGCTATTTTCTCGTAAAAGTTAAATTTTCGCGTTTTGTGCTGTTTTTTCGAGCTCTCTGCTGGCGATCGTCTATGTTCTTAAATCTCGTGTTATTTTCTTGAGCTCTTCGTAATTTCGGCCGACGAGCGGCTAAGTTTACGAGTTTTGTGTTGCATTCTGCACGTAGTTACTTCCGAGCGGTCCGACCGTCAAAGTACGCGAGCCTCGTGTTGCTTTCGGCTCGGAGTTACTTCCGCGCGGTCCTAGCGACAAAGTACGCGAGCCTCGTGTTGCTTTCGGCTCGGAGTTACTTCCGCGCGGTCCTAGCGACAAAGTACGCGAGCCTCGTGTTGCTTTCGGCTCGGAGTTACTTCCGCGCGGTTCGATCGGCAAAGTACGCGAGCCTCGTGTTGCTTTCGGCTTGGAGTTACTTCCGCGCGGTCCTAGCGGCAAAGTACGCGAGCCTCGTGTTGCTTTCGGCTCGGAGTTACTTCCGCGCTGTCCGATCGGCAAAGTACGCGAACCTCGTGTTGCTACTGCTCGGGGCTGCTTCCGAACGTTTCGGGCAAATAACTTATCGTTCTCCGTAATGT
>NW_027228815.1:30000-32500 GCF_019399895.1 Cardiocondyla obscurior | reverse complement strand
AGGCATCAGCCGAATCCGGTGCCTGAACTGCACGTTCGCGAATCTCACGCTGCATCGGCGTGTCATCTATAACCCGGTCGTCCGGAATGTGGACATCTAAAAGACATCCGGCTGTCTCCTCCAAAGTCATGGTGGAGCATTCGCCTTGTCTAAGTGAACTAATTACATCGTCCGTCCTACACTTATCGGCCTGATGCCGGTAAACAAAACCCCAAGGTTCTCTGTTTCCGGTTTTCGTGACAAATTTACGCCAACTTGAAAGTTTAGCTTCCCTAACTTCTCTAGAATACTTCCGCAAAGAAGAGCGGTATTTTTCCTTTTTGGCGCAACGTAACAAAACATCGCTTTCATTTTGAAAGTCACGACGAAGCCGATACACTGACTTTTTGATGATTGTCAACCTTTTTGTCCACCACGGGTTGGACTTCTTATGTACACGTCTACGTGGCATTGCCGCTGTGCAGGCCTCCAAAAGGACGCCCTCAAGCATTTCTGCCATCGTTTCCACATCTTCCGCCGACACCAGCTCAAGGACCCCGAGTTTCGACCTAGAAAGGTCTGTCAGGCTCCCGGCGAATCGCTCCCAGTCAGCCCGACGTACATCGAACCGAGAGTTCGCGACACACCGATCCCCGCCCGACTTTTTCGGCATCCCCAAACCGATGTCTACGGCATTGTGATCACTAGTCGTCCAACCGCATCTAACTTTCCATTCCCTGATGAATCGGGACATGGATGGCGAAGCCAGAGTCACGTCGATGTATGACGAACCCCTTGGCGTCCAATAAGTGGGCGGCTGTCCAACGCGATTCACAACATTTAAGCCAAACGCCCTGATAAGGTCCTCAAATCTGGCACCTCTTTCATCTGTCTGCTGGGGACCCCAGAGCGATGAGCGGGCATTGGCATCTACCGCAACTAAAACCCTCTTCCCCCTCAGAGAATGAAACACCATCTCGAGGTGTCTGAGGTGCTTCTCAATCTCGTCACGGTACTGAAAATAGCACGACACGACGTAGAACGAAAAGCTGGGGGTCCGCAGCTCTGCGCAAACACAATGAGAAGTGCTAAGCTGCGAAACAAAGAGAAAATCAAAATTGGGATTGCAGACTGCTACTGCCGCCCACGGGCGATGTGTTCGTACAGCAGCGACTTTCATCCCAGAACCTAATCCATAGAAGGTGTGACCCTTGCCCTGCTTCCTGACGTATGGTTCCTGCAATAACAGGACGTCAAGTCGCTTTTCGGCAACGAGCTGACGCACTCGTCACTACAGTTGAACGACGCATGTTCAACTGTAGCACCCTAACTCCCGTGGAAAAAGAAATTGCAGAGGACGCAGGAGCACTATCGTTCCCACTCAAGTCCCAATTTTGAAGAATTGAGGTATCTGAAGTCCGACCTTTCCCTAAATCTACGTGGGGCCCTACCTGCTTTGCTATGACGCTCGCGAGGCTCGCGGAATCTGCTATCTGACTGTCCACCCGATTGAAGATTACCGGTGAAGACTTCCTGCCTACGTAATGACTAACCTGTGTCATTGACCTACCTAAAATATTAACCCTATCACATCTGGTGAGAGTCACCCTGACGGTACGAAGACCGATACCCGAGATTAAATTCTTCGCGGAAGCAGTCCCCGAAGTCCTCGCACCCGCGGTGCATGTGAGGCGGGGGTGGTGGGCGTCGCTGGATGACGACCCGGGGGGGCCGACCCACCAACCAACGATGACGGCGCAACGAAGGGACCCCCCCCGTGCCGGTGCGCAGCCATCCGAGAGCTGCGCAGATTATATCTGCTGGTTGTGCCGTCCATAATAGTTGGTGGGGATATTCCCCGAGAAAACCTGAAAAGTAAAAGAAAAGATTAAAAGCTCCCAGTTCCGTCACCTCACATTGTGAAGCGCCGGGCCCGGGAAGCTCGTGCAGCAGCCCCTGTCCCTCAGCCTTCCGCAAACGAAAGGAGGAGAGATCGAAAGAGAGATGGGCCGCCCAGAAGAAAGTGGATAAAAGGGGAAAAAGAGAAGTGCAGCCCAGAAGGCACAGAAAGCGCGCAGAGGCCCCGCAAGCGAGGCATTCCACACACAATCCGCGCCAACCAAGCAACACTAGGATAGGATATTGGATAGGGAAGAAAGTTCGCCATAGCCCGTTTTGCCGCAAAAGCGTTGCCCGGGAGTGCCACGAGGAGGCAGAGCTATGACTTGAACGTGAGAGGCTATATAATCGCATCACGTCCCGACCACTAACGCAAAGACCCACTATCAACCCACTGCATCACTCGCGTTTGCACAACGCACCTGTTCCCAAGTGCTAGGAATTGCAGATTCCAGACGACGGTGGCCCAGCCCGACGCCTAGACTTCGTAAAGCTAGGACGCCGACGCAGCTTCTTCACAAGGGGAATTCCTCGAACAGCCAGAGACACATGCCTGCCTCATTCCTTTTTGGCTGCCCTCGGCCTGCTTGTGGTATAAACGCTGTCGAGTTTCCCCGAAGGA
>NW_027228815.1:25000-27500 GCF_019399895.1 Cardiocondyla obscurior | reverse complement strand
AGCGGGTCGCGACGTTCTACTAGGGGAGAAGTGCACGACGACGAAAACGCCGGACATCGGCGCGCGGCAGCGTGCCCGCGCGCGAGCCGTGAGGCCCCGCGGGGCATCGCCCACCGACGCGAAGCCAGCGTCGCTGACGATGAATCTCCCCGTTCGATCTTTTGGGTTTCTTAGGTTTACCCCTGAACGGTTTCACGTACTCTTGAACTCTCTCTTCAAAGTTCTTTTCAACTTTCCCTCACGGTACTTGTTCGCTATCGGTCTCGTGGTCGTATTTAGCCTTAGATGGAGTTTACCACCCACTTAGAGCTGCACTCTCAAGCAACCCGACTCTAAGGAGAGATCCTCCCGAGACGCGCACCGGTCGCTACGGGCCTGGCACCCTCTGCGGGTAAGTGGCCCCATTCAAGATGGACTTGGACGCGACGCGGCACCTCGGGATAAGCGGACCCTCCCAAACACCACATTTCCCTGCGGCGGAACCGCGGGATTCGGTGCTGGGCTCTTTCCTGTTCGCTCGCCGCTACTAAGGAAATCCTGGTTAGTTTCTTTTCCTCCGCTTAATAATATGCTTAAATTCAGCGGGTGATCTCGCCTGCTCTGAGGTCGTCAAAAGAAATTGTCGTGAGGCTGTACTATATATATATAATACGAAGAAGGCGAGACGACGACGACGACGACGCGAGAGAAAAGAGAAACGCAACGCGGCGAAACGCCGCGCGCGAGCGCTTGGTTAGACTACGCCGCGTGCCCCGGTCAAGAGCTGCTACCATACATAGCGCTTTCGTGGACTCGGGAACACGCGCGGTCGACCCGCGCGCGATCTCTCACCTCGCACACACTTTTGCTGCGCAGGGGGCGATCGGTGCACGCAAAATATTTGAAAGAAGAGACGAAGGGAAAATGAGAAAACGAACGAGGCAGAGAGAACAACCGCGAGAGCGTGGTGGTCTTTCGTCGACGTTGCGTCAACCGCGCCGCGATCCGCGCGCCCGCGCGCGCCAACCAACCGACCACGACGACAACTGGCCAGCCAGCCCGACGCGAACGTCGGAGGCCGGTTTGCGCGTCGTGGTGGCGTCGGCAACGCGACTGCGGCGGCGGCCGGCAGCAGCTGCAGCGGCGACGACCACTCTCTCTCTCTTATAATACGGTCAGGTTCTCTCGTATCTTTGCTTCGTCGTATATATCTCTAAAATCCCTCCTCTCGAGTTTCCTTTGCGTTGGCGGCGGTAAAGCGACGATATGCGCTCTGTGCAGAAGGAGAACGAGGAGGCGCGCGATTATCTCGCGGCCTCTATTCTCCTCTCCGATCTTCATTCGAAGAAGGAGAGGAAAACTCAAACTCGGTTCTCCGCGCTCCTTATGAACTACTTCTCCGTGGATCAGCCTTGGATCCCGCGCGCGCCGCAAGCGGCACACAGGCCACCTTCCGGGAGTACAAGCGCGAACGAATTGTCGGCTTGTTTCACTCCGGGCGGCGGCGCGCGAGAGGCAGATCTACTCTTTTTCGTTCGGCGCGTATATACGTATAACGTATAAACTCCTTGCAAGAGCTCGCCACGTTTATCACCACCGCGCACGTCCTTCCCTCCCGTGCGTGTGTGCGTGCGTGCGTCTCTCTGCGATTCTCGATCGCATCTTTCGGTCGGTCGTCGTTCATTCGTTCGACCCTCAAACCTCGTTATTTCGGACGACGCCCAACGGGGCGCGAGAGTACGCCGCCGTTCCGCGAGTATAGAGAGCGCGCGCAGAGAGCGCGAGAGCCTTCGTAAAACCCTGATGGAATCCAGCAACTCGCCGCGTGGATAGCGTGCGTAGTGTGCCTGATACCCCGGGGAAGGCGTCATCGACGACTCCTCGCTTCTCTTCTCTTTTCTCGTGGATGCGGGTATAACTCTCTCGCCGGCCGCCGCGATCGGGCGAACGTCCAACGAATCGCTCGTACGCGGCCGTCGAAACGGCGCGCGCAAGCAGTTTGTCTTCGATAAAACGACCCTCAGCCAGGCGTGGTCCGGGAATTGTATCCGTGGACCGCAATGTGCGTTCGAAATGTCGATGTTCATGTGTCCTGCAGTTCACAAGTTGACGCGCAATTAGCTGCGTTCTTCATCGACCCACGAGCCAAGTGATCCACCGTTCAGGGTAATCGTTCCTTCGCGCACCAAGTACGCTCTATCAAGGAATAGACAACAATGTGCGTCTTCTTCGTTTTGGCCCTTCGATCAGCCTGGCCGCGCGTCCGAGCACGCGCGGACCGCCGCCCCTGTTACGGGGGCTACGGCACAATAATGGAGAGAGAGGGAGACGTCGGTTGTCGGCGCGGTGCGAAAACCAAGAGGTTGCGTCTCTCGCGAAGCGAGAGCCGGGGCGGAACTCTTTGAAAAACCATCGGGGTCGAAAATGACTAGCATATTCGACGAACCCTTCAGCGCGCGCGATCGCGCGCGCGCGCGCGGGACCGGAGGAAGAGCAGCGGCGAGAATCGTCGCACTCTCCA
>NW_027228815.1:15000-22500 GCF_019399895.1 Cardiocondyla obscurior | reverse complement strand
ATTCAGAGTCGCCAAAATAAACGGTGGACGCACGGAGATCCGCACGCCACCGATTGGTTTTGATCTAATAAAAGCGTCCCTTCCATCACTGGTCGGGACTCTGTTTTGCATGTATTAGCTCTAGAATTACCACAGTTATCCAAGTAAATGTGGGTACAATCTAATGAACCATAACTGATTTAATGAGCCATTCGCGGTTTCACCTTAATTCGGCATGCACTGAGACATGCATGGCTTAATCTTTGAGACAAGCATATGACTACTGGCAGGATCAACCAGGGAGCTTCGTGTGTGCGATCGCGGTTACTCGCGGTGGAGCAACGCGAAAGACAACGCTACGCTGCTACGGACACTCCGCGAGGAAGAGCCGTGCGCGTTTCGTGTGTCGTTAATGCCGCCGGAACTTTTCGAGCCGGTCGACGGACACGCTTTTCGTATTTATATATACCTTAACGGTATGAAAGATCAAATTTTGTTCTCATTCACCCATAACAGCGGCTTGTAAGGCCGCTTAGCCCTGACGCTAGACCGATCCGATCTGAGACGTCGTGGAGCACTGTTCGTTCAACGGTGCCAGCGGTGAGAACACCGAGGCACCGGTTGAAAATTATTTCGCTACGGCGTACAAGTAAGCGGGAACGGCGACATCGTCAAAGATCTCGCCGAAACCGACACTCTCGTATCCGTGGAGTTGATGTTCGGTAAGCGCAACGATACGTCCGCACGCTTGCTCGGAAGCGAGGGACGATCGCGCGTCCAACACGTAAGTGCGCGCCACATATGAGCCATTCGGTCTCTCGACACCGACTCGTGGCAATGCTGTGTCTTATAGTACCGAACCGGGCGGCCGGGCGGTCGGCGACGCACGGTCTAACGCACGGCGGTATATGGGCGAAACCTGCGAAATTTCGACGCCTCGAGGACTTAGCCGCTGCGTCGTACGTAGTTATTTACGCAAAAGTCCTCGAGCCTCGTGTTGCTTTCGGCAAGTAGTTACCCACGGACAGCTCGAACGGCAAAGTACTCGAGCTCCGTATCGTTTCGGCTCGGATTTACCAACGCCTTCGATTTTCGACTTTGGTGTCGAAACGATCGCCGAGAGCCCGGCGCACATTTGGCCGAATGTCGGCAACACGCCCGAACGATCTCAAAAAGAGAACCAAAGTTCTCGTAGTAAGCGCGAGGCTAAATTCTCTCAAAAAGCGTTCTAGTGCGAACGACACTTTTGTACGCACCGCAGTGCTTCGTCGAGCTCGGTTATACATACGCCGTAACGCTACGGTACGACCAGACCTAGAGCTCGCATGCATCGTGTTGTGCACGAGTCGCCGCAGCGACAACACCTCTTACAGTACCGAACCGAGCGGCCGGGCGGTCGGCGACGCACGGTCTAACGCACGGCGGTATATGGGCGCCGGCGGTGAAATTTCGACGCCGCGCGGACTTAGCCGCTGCGGCGCACGGTAGTTACCTCCGCGTCAAAGATCTCGAGCTCCGTGTTGTTTTACGGCTCGGAGGTACGTACGGACCGCACGAACGGCAGAGTCCTCGAGATACAAAATTTCTTCGTCAAGTATTCACCAATTCCTTCGCTATCCGGCCTCGAAACGATCGCCGAGAGCTTGGCGCACAATTGGCCGAATGTCGGCAAGACGCCCGAACGCTCTCGAAAAAGAGAACCGAAATTCTCGCACTAAGCGCAGTGCAAAACACTTTAAAATCTCTCTCGAGCGAAAGACACTTTCGTACGCACCGCAGTGCTTCGCCGAGCTCGGTTATACATACGCCGTAACGCTACGGTACGACCAGACCGAGAGCTCGCATGCATCGTGTTGTGCACGAGTCGCCTCAGCGACGACACCTCTTACAGTACCGAACCGAGCGGCCGGGCGGTCGGCGACGCACGGTCTAACGCACGGCGGTATATGGGCGCCGGCGGTGAAATTTCGACGCCGCGCGGACTTAGACGCTGCGGCGCACGGTAGTTACCTCCGCGTCAAAGATCTCGAGCTCCGTGTTGTTTTACGGCTGGAGGTACGTACGGACCGCACGAACGGCAGAGTCCTCGAGATACAAAATTTCTTCGTCAAGTATTCACCAATTCCTTCGCTATCCGGCCTCGAAACGATCGCCGAGAGCTTGGCGCACATTTGGCCGAATGTCGGCAAGACGCCCGAAAGATCTCAAAAAGAGAACCAAAGTTCTCGTAGTAAGCGCGAAGCTAAATTCTCTCAAAAAGCGTTCTAGTGCGAACGACACTTTTGTACGCACCGCAGTGCTTCGCCGAGCTCGGTTATACATACGCCGTAACGCTACGGTACGACCAGACCGAGAGCTCGCATGCACCGTGTTGTGCACGAGTCGCCGCAGCGACGACACCTCTTACAGTACCGAACCGAGCGGCCGGGCGGTCGGCGACGCACGGTCTAACGCACGGCGGTATATGGGCGCCGGCGGTGAAATTTCGACGCCGCGCGGACTTAGGCGCTGCGGCGCACGGTAGTTACCTCCGCGTCAAAGATCTCGAGCTCCGTGTTGTTTTACGGCTCGGAGGTACGTACGGACCGCACGAACGGCAGAGTCCTCGAGATATAAAATTTCTTCGTCACGTATTCACCAATTCCTTCGCTATCCGGCCTCGAAACGATCGCCGAGAGCTTGGCGCACATTTGGCCGAATGTCGGCAAGACGCCCGAAAGATCTCAAAAAGAGAACCAAAGTTCTCGTAGTAAGCGCGAAGCTAAATTCTCTCAAAAGCGTTCTAGTGCGAACGACACTTTTGTACGCACCGCAGTGCTTCGCCGAGCTCGGTTATACATACGCCGTAACGCTACGGTACGACCAGACCGAGAGCTCGCATGCACCGTGTTGCACGAGTCGCCGCAGCGACGACACCTTTACAGTACCGAACCGAGCGGCCGGGCGGTCGGCGACGCACGGTCTAACGCACGGCGGTATATGGGCGCCGGCGGTGAAATTTCGACGCCGCGCGGACTTAGCCGCAGGGAAGTCCGCGAGCCTCGTGTTGCTTTTACCACGTAGTTACTTCCGAGCGGTCCGACCGTCAAAGTTCGCGAGCCTCGTGTTGCTTTTGGAACGTAGTTACTTCCGAGCGGCTTGATCGGCAAAGTACGCGAGCCCGTGTTGCTTTTACCACGTAGTTACTTCCGAGCGGTCCGACCGTCAAAGTCCGCGAGCTCGGTTGCTTTCGGCTCGAGCTCGCGGTCCTAGCGCAAAGTACGCGAGCCTCGTTGCTTTCGGGTCGGAGTTACTTCCGCGCGGTCCGATCGGCAAAGTACGCGAGCCTCGTGTTGCTTTCGGCTTGAGTTACTTCCGCGCGTCCTAGCGGTAAAGTACGCGAGCCTCGTGTTGCTTTCGGCTCGGAGTTACTTCCGCGCGGTCCTAGCGGCAAAGAGCGCGAGCCTCGTGTTGCTTTCGGCTCGGAGTTACTTCCGCGCGGTCCGATCGGCAAAGTACGCGAGCCTCGTGTTGCTTTCGGCTCGGAGTTACTTCCGCGGTCCTAGCGGCAAAGCACGAGCCTCGTGTTGCTTTCGGCTCGGAGTTCGCGCGGTCCTAGCGGCAAAGTACGCGAGCCTCGTGTTGCTTTCGGCTCGGAGTTACCCGCGCGGTCCTAGCGACAAAGTACGCGAGCCTCGTGTTGCTTTCGGCTCGGAGTTACTTCCGCGCGGTCCGATCGGCAAAGTACGCGAGCCTCGTGTTGCTTTCGGCTCGACACTTCCGAGCGGTCCGACCGTCAAAGTCCGCGAGCCGGTGCTTTCGCTACTTCCGCGCGGTCCTAGCGGCAGTACGCGAGCCTCGTGTTGCTTTCGGGTCGGAGTTATCGCGCTCACCGGTAGGACGTCCCACATCACGCCAGTTAAACACCGCGAGCGGTGAACCGACGGTGTGCGACACAGATTCAACTACGAGCCTTTTAACCGCAACAACTTTAATATACGCTATTGGAGCTGGAATTACCGCGGCTGCTGGCACCAGACTTGCCCTCCAATGGATCCTCGTTAAAGGATTTAAAGTGTACTCATTCCGATTACGGGGCCTCGGATGAGTCCCGTATCGTTATTTTCGTCACTACCTCCCCGTGCCGGGAGTGGGTAATTTGCGCGCCTGCTGCCTTCCTGATGGACGTTTCCTCAGGCTCCCTCTCCGGAATCGAACCCTGATTCCCCGTTACCTGTTACAACCATGGTAGCAGAACCTACCATCGACAGTTGATAAGGCAGACATTTGAAAGATGCGTCGCCGGTGCTAGGACCGTACGATCAGCACAAAGTTATTCAGAGTCGCCAAAATAAACGGTGGACGCACGGAGATCCGCACGCCACCGATTGGTTTTGATCTAATAAAAGCGTCCCTTCCATCACTGGTCGGGACTCTGTTTTGCATGTATTAGCTCTAGAATTACCACAGTTATCCAAGTAAATGTGGGTACAATCTAATGAACCATAACTGATTTAATGAGCCATTCGCGGTTTCACCTTAATTCGGCATGCACTGAGACATGCATGGCTTAATCTTTGAGACAAGCATATGACTACTGGCAGGATCAACCAGGGAGCTTCGTGTGTGTGATCGCGGTTACTCGCGGTGGAGCAACGCGAAAGACAACGCTACGCTGCTACGGACACTCCGCGAGGAAGAGCCGTGCGCGTTTCGTGCGTCGTTAATGCCGCCGGAACTTTTCGAGCCGGTCGACGGACACGCTTTTCGTATTTATATATACCTTAACGGTATGAAAGATCAAATTTTGTTCTCATTCACCCATAACAGCGGCTTGTGGCGTCGCTTAGCCCCTGACGCTAGACCGATCCGATCTGAGACGTCGTGGAGCACGTTCAACGGTGCCAGCGGTGAGAACACCGAGGCACCGGTTGAAAATTATTTCGCTACGGCGTACAAGTAAGCGGGAACGGCGACATCGTCAAAGATCTCGCCGAAACCGACACACTCGTATCCGTGGAGTTGATGTTCGGTAAGCGCAACGATACGTCCGCACGCTTGCTCGGAAGCGAGGGACGATCGCGCGTCCAACACGTAAGTGCGCGCCACATATGAGCCATTCGGTCTCTCGACACCGACTCGTGGCAATGCTGTGTCTTATAGTACCGAACCGGGCGGCCGGGCGGTCGGCGACGCACGGTCTAACGCACGGCGGTATATGGGCGAAACCTGCGAAATTTCGACGCCTCGAGGACTTAGCCGCTGCGTCGTACGTAGTTATTTACGCAAAAGTCCTCGAGCCTCGTGTTGCTTTCGGCAAGTAGTTATCCACGGACAGCTCGAACGGCAAAGTACTCGAGCTCCGTATCGTTTCGGCTCGGATTTACCAACGCCTTCGATTTTCGACTTTGGTGTCGAAACGATCGCCGAGAGCCCGGCGCACATTTGGCCGAATGTCGGCAACACGCCCGAACGATCTCAAAAAGAGAACCAAAGTTCTCGTAGTAAGCGCGAGGCTAAATTCTTCAAAAGCGTTCTAGTGCGAACGACACTTTGTACGCACCGCAGTGCTTCGTCGAGCTCGGTTATACATACGCCGTAACGCTACGGTACGACCAGACCGAGAGCTCGCATGCATCGTGTTGTGCACGAGTCGCCGCAGCGACAACACCTCTTACAGTACCGAACCGAGCGGCCGGGCGGTCGGCGACGCACGGTCTAACGCACGGCGGTATATGGGCGCCGGCGGTGAAATTTCGACGCCGCGCGGACTTAGCCGCTGCGGCGCACGGTAGTTACCTCCGCGTCAAAGATCTCGAGCTCCGTGTTGTTTTACGGCTCGGAGGTACGTACGGACCGCACGAACGGCAGAGTCCTCGAGATACAAAATTTCTTCGTCAAGTATTCACCAATTCCTTCGCTATCCGGCCTCGAAACGATCGCCGAGAGCTTGGCGCACAATTGGCCGAATGTCGGCAAGACGCCCGAACGCTCTCGAAAAAGAGAACCGAAATTCTCGCACTCAGCGCAGTGCAAAACACTTTAAAAATCTCTCTCGAGCGAAAGACACTTTCGTACGCACCGCAGTGCTTCGCCGAGCTCGGTTATACATACGCCGTAACGCTACGGTACGACCAGACCGAGAGCTCGCATGCATCGTGTTGTGCACGAGTCGCCGCAGCGACGACACCTCTTACAGTACCGAACCGAGCGGCCGGGCGGTCGGCGACGCACGGTCTAACGCACGGCGGTATATGGGCGCCGGCGGTGAAATTTCGACGCCGCGCGGACTTAGCCGCTGCGGCGCACGGTAGTTACCTCCGCGTCAAAGATCTCGAGCTCCGTGTTGTTTTACGGCTCGGAGGTACGTACGGACCGCACGAACGGCAGAGTCCTCGAGATACAAAATTTCTTCGTCACGTATTCACCAATTCCTTCGCTATCCGGCCTCGAAACGATCGCCGAGAGCTTGGCGCACATTTGGCCGAATGTCGGCAAGACGCCCGAAAGATCTCAAAAGAGAACCAAAGTTCTCGTAGTAAGCGCGAAGCTAAATTCTCTCAAAAGCGTTCTAGTGCGAACGACACTTTTGTACGCACCGCAGTGCTTCGCCGAGCTCGGTTATACATACGCCGTAACGCTACGGTACGACCAGACCGAGAGCTCGCATGCACCGTGTTGTGCACGAGTCGCCGCAGCGACGACACCTCTTACAGTACCGAACCGAGCGGCCGGGCGGTCGGCGACGCACGGTCTAACGCACGGCGGTATATGGGCGCCGGCGGTGAAATTTCGACGCCGCGCGGACTTAGCCGCTGCGGCGCACGGTAGTTACCTCCGCGTCAAAGATCTCGAGCTCCGTGTTGTTTTACGGCTCGGAGGTACGTACGGACCGCACGAACGGCAGAGTCCTCGAGATACAAAATTTCTTCGTCACGTATTCACCAATTCCTTCGCTATCCGGCCTCGAAACGATCGCCGAGAGCTTGGCGCACATTTGGCCGAATGTCGGCAAGACGCCCGAAAGATCTCAAAAAGAGAACCAAAGTTCTCGTAGTAAGCGCGAAGCTAAATTTTCTCAAAAAGCGTTCTAGTGCGAACGACACTTTTGTACGCACCGCAGTGCTTCGCCGAGCTCGGTTATACATACGCCGTAACGCTACGGTACGACCAGACCGAGAGCTCGCATGCACCGTGTTGTGCACGAGTCGCCGCAGCGACGACACCTCTTACAGTACCGAACCGAGCGGCCGGGCGGTCGGCGACGCACGGTCTAACGCACGGCGGTATATGGGCGCCGGCGGTGAAATTTCGACGCCGCGCGGACTTAGCCGCAGCGAAGTCCGCGAGCCTCGTGTTGCTTTTACCACGTAGTTACTTCCGAGCGGTCCGACCGTCAAAGTTCGCGAGCCTCGTGTTGCTTTTGGAACGTAGTTACTTCCGAGCGGTTTGATCGGCAAAGTACGCGAGCCTCGTGTTGCTTTTACCACGTAGTTACTTCCGAGCGGTCCGACCGTCAAAGTCCGCGAGCCTCGTGTTGCT
>NW_027228815.1:2500-10000 GCF_019399895.1 Cardiocondyla obscurior | reverse complement strand
TTTAGTTGGGAGTGCACTTATTCGGGCTTTATTGCAGTTAATAAAGTCCCTTCCTGTTAGCAATTTACTTCCATCGGCTAACCATTGATGTTGATGTGCTACTTTGCTAGATGCTTTTAGACCCATTCCATCCACAGACTTATGTAACAATTGGGCCCATCTACTTGCGATCATTTCGTTGTTTGTATATATTATGCCGTTATTTGTAAGCCTTCTTGTACATATTGTTATTTCTTTTTGCGCGTATTCGTCTAAGTTCTTTTTCTCATGTGTTCTGAGAGCCGCTATTATTCTTCCACGTCTTTGCAGTGGTGCACGCCATCGAGTTGAGGGGATTCCCAGTCCACCATCTCCCACTGTTGCATGGAAATATGCTTTAGGAATATCGTGTGGAAGCGCCAGCCAGCGTCTTATTGCTGATCGTATAATGTTGTCCGTTTTGTTTAAGGAGCCTATTGTTACCGCTCCTAATGCTAATCTATAGCATAGTCGCGGTATTACTGTTGTGCGCAGCGCATATAGTCGTTGCTGCGGTTTTAGTGGCGCACGCTCCAGCGATTTTAAGAGAGGTTCTACCGCTTCTGCTGGTTTGAATTTGTCTCTTCCTTCCGGTGAAAACATTATGCCTAGATATTTCCAATGATCTTCTCTGTTGACGTTTGGAAGTCTTTGTCCACTGCTATTAAATGTGATTTTCGTATCTACCGTCGTTTTCTTTAAGTGTGGTACCGCTCTTATAGCTACCGTAATACTTTTATTTATGTTTATATGCATTCCGCAGCTCGCTAGATAGTCCGTCACAATATCGATTAGTTGTTGCAGTCCCATTGGGGTATTTGCAAACAGCAGGAGGTCGTCCGCAAACGCCGCGGCGTTTATTGTTTGACCACCCAGACTTACTCCAGTTTCATTTGGTAGCTTTCTCAGCATTACGTGTGTCATTGCATTAAAGATTATTGGCGAAAGCGGATCGCCTTGCCTTACACCTCTATTAGGATGAATAGGTTTAGATCTCCATCCATGTCCTTCAATGCGAGTGTATGAGCCTTTATACACATTTTGTAGATACTGGAGCATTGGTGGCGGAACTCCTACCTCTTCCAAAATTGACTTGATTGCCGGGTGTGAGATGGAATCAAATGCTTTGCCTACATCGATTGAGGCCATATAGACCGATTTGTACATACTTCTATGGTATCGTAG
Organism: Cardiocondyla obscurior; assembly: GCF_019399895.1. Classification (NCBI taxonomy): domain Eukaryota; kingdom Metazoa; phylum Arthropoda; class Insecta; order Hymenoptera; family Formicidae; genus Cardiocondyla; species Cardiocondyla obscurior. The sequence goes on along the minus strand of NW_027228815.1, from coordinate 8,797 downwards.
TATCGTGTCAAGCAGAAAGATATTATCAGCACATCCATCCGTGCATCTAAACGCCCGTTGCCTCTCATCAATGTTCAGGGCTTCTGCCATTCTTTGTGCCAATATTCTGTGAAGACCTCTTATTAAGATCGATGGTATTGTTATTGGCCTAAAGTCGCCTGGCTGTTGTGCGTTTTTCTTTTTAGGCAGGAATATTGTTCTTGACATTAACAAGTCTTCTGGCAACTGCTCGCACCACATAAGCAAATTAAATAGCCTCAGAAGTACCTGCGTTGGTATTGATCTAAACAGGTTGGCTGAGATTCCATCTGGGCCTGGAGCTGAGGATCGTGCAATGCGGATATGTTTTAAATCCTCTATTTTAATTGGAGTCCATATGTCCAAAAGCTCTTCTTTAGGACTCGTGACTGGTGCACTATCTGAATTACTTAACATAATTTCTCGCCAATATGGCTCCATTATTTCTTTTTCCGGCTCCATTGTTTCGCCCATTTTATCTAGAATCTGAGAAATGCATCTTTGTCTATCTTTACGCCATAGGTTTTGTGTTTTTGCGTATTCGTATCTTCTTAATTTTCTTTTGTTCGCTGTAGATAGTCCGGCTTTCTTTTTATGTTTTATGCGTGTATTGTTTGTTGGAGGAGGAAAAGTTTCTTTTATGTACAGTGCCACTTTGTGTAGTGTAGCCTCCTTGCCTTCATTTCTTGCTTTTTCTATGATGTTGTGTAGCATATTTATTTTAAATGTACTTAGCTTAGGTTTAGGTAAAGCTTCTAGAAATTCCAATATAGGATTTGACTCAGGAATTTCCACTACGTCATTCTCCTCTTCCGCCAAATTTTCTTCTATATCTTTCAGCAAACTTAGAACCATTTCTCGATGGTCTGGCCTTCTTCGTCTAGCCTTTATAGATTCCAATGTGCGTTGTGGAAAAAGTTCTGCTAGTTCCTGGTTCATAAACCTTGGGTTTCGCTCTATAGTAAGCTGCGCTTCTTTTCTTGCCAAGATAGCTGCCTCTTCTTTTGTCCAACGTGCCTTATCTCCTGGACCTTTTAATCGTGCATCATACCACTGTTTATGCGTTTTCTGTTCATGAACGCCTTTGCCTCTGTTTGTGGCGAAAGACCGTGTACAGCCCGGATACTCGCATCTGTAGGTAATATCATCAGGGCGAGTGGGTTTATTAGCTGGGTCTGATGAGCCTGTGGGCCCATCATCTTCATCCGAGGCATGGTTTTGATCAACAGGGCCAACTAGTAAAGCCAGAGGGGCTGGCAACCCCTAAGGCCTTTTGTTTCGCGGAATCGTCATTCAGCCATTGCAAAGCAATGTTACCGGGAGGACCACGAGGAGGTAGACGATCCACTTGAATGTGAGAGGCTTTGTATTGCGCATCACACCCCAACTATAACTCTCAGGTTGCCAGATTTTAGAGCCTTTCCATTTTATATGTATGTACATAGTAATATCCTTAAGAGAGTCATAGTTACTCCCGCCGTTTACCCGCGCTTGCTTGAATTTCTTCACGTTGACATTCAGAGCACTGGGCAGAAATCACATTGCGTCAACACCCGCGAGGGCCATCGCAATGCTTTGTTTTAATTAGACAGTCGGATTCCCCTAGTCCGTGCCAGTTCTGAGCTGAGCGTTGAATGGCGGCCGAAGAGGACGACCACGACGGCTCGCGCCGCCACGGAAGCCTCGCAGCAAGGAAGATCCGCGGGAGGCCAAGGCACGGGACCGAGCTCGGATCCCTGAACCGGCGCGAGAACGCCGATAGTTCACCTCGCCCAGGCCCGGCACGTCAGCCAGACCCGCTTCCCGACCAAGCCCGACACGCCCCGCTCCTCAGAGCCAATCCTTATTCCGAAGTTACGGATCCAATTTGCCGACTTCCCTTACCTACATTAGTCTATCGACTAGAGGCTCTTTACCTTGGAGACCTGCTGCGGATATGGGTACGAACCGGCGCGACACCTCCACGTGGCCCTCTCCTGGATTTTCAAGGTCCGAGGGAAGATCCGGACACCGCCGCAACTGCGGTGCTCTTCGCGTTCCAAACCCTATCTCCCTGCTAGAGGTTTCCAGGGAACTCGAACGCTTATACAGAAAAGAAAACTCTTCCCGGATCTCCCGACGGCGTCTCCAGGTCATTTTGGGTTACCCCGACGAACACTCTTACGAGGGCCCGAATTGTATGCGGTTCCGCTGCCGGGTTCCGGAATAGGAACCGGATTCCCTTTCGCCCGACGGGCGTGTGTCAAAAGTTCACTCACCGCGCGCGACGGCACACTCGCGCGTGCGCGCGCGCTTTTTGTGTGCGCGAGACTTTTCTGCGACAACGAGAGTATCGTACGCCGTCATTGACATAGGATTTCTCCTAGGGCTTAGGATCGACTGACTCGTGTGCAACGGCTGTTCACACGAAACCCTTCTCCACGTCAGTCCTCCAGGGCCTCGCTGGAGTATTTGCTACTACCACCAAGATCTGCACCGACGGCGGCTCCAGGCAGGCTCGCGCCCAGACCCTTCTGCGCACACCGTCGCGACCCTCCTACTCGTCAGGGCTTCGTGGCGGCCTGTAAGCTCCGGGCGAGGAGTTACCCACGCCCTGCCCACGGCCGCCCCACTTGCCGCTGACGGCAGAGTATAGGCTCGACGCTTCAGCGCCATCCATTTTCAGGGCTAGTTGCTTCGGCAGGTGAGTTGTTACACACTCCTTAGCGATTCCGACTTCCATGGCCACCTTCAGGTCTTTCTTAACCAACGCCTTTCATCGCTTTACCGATCGCGCGCGTTCCGTGCGGAACGGCCGAGTGCCAGCTATCCTGAGGGAAACTTCGGAGGGAACCAGCTACTAGATGGTTCGATTAGTCTTTCGCCCCTATACCCAGTTCCGACGATCGATTTGCACGTCAGAATCGCTACGGACCTCCATCAGGGTTTCCCCTGACTTCGTCCTGACCAGGCATAGTTCACCATCTTTCGGGTCCCAACGTGTACGCTCTGGGTGCGCCTCTTCTCGCAATGAGAACGAGACGCCCCGGGAGTGCGGAGCCGCATCGCGACGCGGCCCATCCTCCCTCGGTCGACAACCAGGGCCGACCTTCACTTTCATTACGCCTTTAGGTATCGCTGATCCCAATGACTCGCGTACATGTTAGACTCCTTGGTCCGTGTTTCAAGACGGGTCCTAAGAGTACCCAAAGCAGTAGCGTCGCCGACCGGTATCGGTCCCCGAGTTGCCCGGGGAACGTTTGCAGGCCTGTCGAAGGTTAACCGTACGACCAACAGCGGGCCAGGACCGGTGACGGCGCTAGGTCCGTAAGCCTCCGTGTACCGTGGCGCGCGCTTGCGACGGCCTCGACGCACTCCCGCGTGTGTGAGAGCTGCGGCCTGATACCTTGCGTGTACCGCCGGGCAGCCGGCCGGGCGACCGATGGTTTGACGGCGTGCCGTGTTACCGGCGACGCGTCAGACACCGCACCCGGGCCGTAGACCGACACCCAGCGGGTCGCGACGTTCTACTAGGGGAGAAGTGCACGACGACGAAAACGCCGGACATCGGCGCGCGGCAGCGTGCCCGCGCGCGAGCCGTGAGGGCCCGCGGGGCATCGCCCACCGACGCGAAGCCAGCGTCGCTGACGATGAATCTCCCCGTTCGATCTTTTGGGTTTCTTAGGTTTACCCCTGAACGGTTTCACGTACTCTTGAACTCTCTCTTCAAAGTTCTTTTCAACTTTCCCTCACGGTACTTGTTCGCTATCGGTCTCGTGGTCGTATTTAGCCTTAGATGGAGTTTACCACCCACTTAGAGCTGCACTCTCAAGCAACCCGACTCTAAGGAGAGATCCTCCCGAGACGCGCACCGGTCGCTACGGGCCTGGCACCCTCTGCGGGTAAGTGGCCCCATTCAAGATGGACTTGGACGCGACGCGGCACCTCGGGATAAGCGGACCCTCCCAAACACCACATTTCCCTGCGGCGGAACCGCGGGATTCGGTGCTGGGCTCTTTCCTGTTCGCTCGCCGCTACTAAGGAAATCCTGGTTAGTTTCTTTTCCTCCGCTTAATAATATGCTTAAATTCAGCGGGTGATCTCGCCTGCTCTGAGGTCGTCAAAAGAAATTGTCGTGAGGCTGTACTATATATATATAATACGAAGAAGGCGAGACGACGACGACGACGACGCGAGAGAAAAGAGAAACGCAACGCGGCGAAACGCCGCGCGCGAGCGCTTGGTTAGACTACGCCGCGTGCCCCGGTCAAGAGCTGCTACCATACATAGCGCTTTCGTGGACTCGGGAACACGCGCGGTCGACCCGCGCGCGATCTCTCACCTCGCGCACACTTTTGCTGCGCAGGGGGCGATCGGTGCACGCAAAATATTTGAAAGAAGAGACGAAGGGAAAATGAGAAAACGAACGAGGCAGAGAGAACAACCGCGAGAGCGTGGTGGTCTTTCGTCGACGTTGCGTCAACCGCGCCGCGATCCGCGCGCCCGCGCGCGCCAACCAACCGACCACGACGACAACTGGCCAGCCAGCCCGACGCGAACGTCGGAGGCCGGTTTGCGCGTCGTGGTGGCGTCGGCAACGCGACTGCGGCGGCGGCCGGCAGCAGCTGCAGCGGCGACGACCACTCTCTCTCTCTTATAATACGGTCAGGTTCTCTCGTATCTTTGCTTCGTCGTATATATCTCTAAAATCCCTCCTCTCGAGTTTCCTTTGCGTTGGCGGCGGTAAAGCGACGATATGCGCTCTGTGCAGAAGGAGAACGAGGAGGCGCGCGATTATCTCGCGGCCTCTATTCTCCTCTCCGATCTTCATTCGAAGAAGGAGAGGAAAACTCAAACTCGGTTCTCCGCGCTCCTTATGAACTACTTCTCCGTGGATCAGCCTTGGATCCCGCGCGCGCCGCAAGCGGCACACAGGCCACCTTCCGGGAGTACAAGCGCGAACGAATTGTCGGCTTGTTTCTCTCCGGGCGGCGGCGCGCGAGAGGCAGATCTACTCTTTTTCGTTCGGCGCGTATATACGTATAACGTATAAACTCCTTGCAAGAGCTCGCCACGTTTATCACCACCGCGCACGTCCTTCCCTCCCGTGCGCGTGTGCGTGCGTGCGTCTCTCTGCGATTCTCGATCGCATCTTTCGGTCGGTCGTCGTTCATTCGTTCGACCCTCAAACCTCGTTATTTCGGACGACGCCCAACGGGGGCGCGAGTACGCCGCCGTTCCGCGAGTAGAGAGCGCGCGCAGAGAGCGCGAGAGCCTTCGTAAAACCCTGATGGAATCCAGCAACTCGCCGCGTGGATAGCGTGCGTAGTGTGCCTGATACCCCGGGGAAGGCGTCATCGACGACTCCTCGCTTCTCTTCTCTTTTCTCGTGGATGCGGGTATAACTCTCTCGCCGGCCGCCGCGATCGGGCGAACGTCCAACGAATCGCTCGTACGCGGCCGTCGAAACGGCGCGCGCAAGCAGTTTGTCTTCGATAAAACGACCCTCAGCCAGGCGTGGTCCGGGAATTGTATCCGTGGACCGCAATGTGCGTTCGAAATGTCGATGTTCATGTGTCCTGCAGTTCACAAGTTGACGCGCAATTAGCTGCGTTCTTCATCGACCCACGAGCCAAGTGATCCACCGTTCAGGGTAATCGTTCCTTCGCGCACCAAGTACGCTCTATCAAGGAATAGACAACAATGTGCGTCTTCTTCGTTTTGGCCCCTCGATCAGCCTGGCCGCGCGTCCGAGCACGCGCGGACCGCCGCCCCTGTTACGGGGGCTACGGCACAATAATGGAGAGAGAGGGAGACGTCGGTTGTCGGCGCGGTGCGAAAACCAAGAGGTTGCGTCTCTCGCGAAGCGAGAGCCGGGGCGGAACTCTTTGAAAAACCATCGGGGTCGAAAATGACTAGCATATTCGACGAACCCTTCAGCGCGCGCGATCGCGCGCGCGCGGGACCGGAGGAAGAGCAGCGGCGAGAATCGTCGCACTCTCCACTCCTCGCCCGGCGCGCACGACGACGCGGCAGCATAGGTTACCACCGGTACGCGGCGCATTCGCGCGCACCGCAACGCGTCCGAATCGCGGAGATAGAGGCAGCGCGCGATCGCGCCTCCGTAGTCTCCTTCTCACCGATCCTGATCCGCGAGCGGGCGCGCATATAGATGCACCTTCGCGCTCCTCCTGGATTCGCACAACGAGACCAACCGGCCGCGCTAGCCCCGGCTAAGGGGCGCGCTGAGCGCGGTGGTCCGCGCAACGGGTCGTTCGAAGCGCGCGAGAGACAGAGAGT
>NW_027228814.1:83073-91097 GCF_019399895.1 Cardiocondyla obscurior | reverse complement strand
CTCTCGCGAAGCGAGGCAGGGCGGAACTCTTTGAAAAACCATCGGGGTCGAAAATGACTAGCATATTCGACGAACCCTTCAGCGCGCGATCGCGCGCTGCGAGACCGGAGGAAGAGCAGCGGCGAGAATCGTCGCACTCTCCACTCCTCGCCCGGCGCGCACGACGACGCGGCAGCATAGGTTACCACCGGTACGCGGCGCATTCGCGCGCACCGCAACGCGTCAGAATCGCGGAGATAGGGCAGCGCGCCTCCGTCGTCTCCTTCTCACCGATCCTGATCCGCGAGCGGGCGCGCATATAGATGCACCTTCGCGCTCCTCCTGGATTCGCACAACGAGACCAACCGGCCGCGCTAGCGGCTAAGGGGCGCGCTGAGCGCGGTGGTCCGCGCAACAGGTCGTTCGAAGCGCGCGAGAGACAGAGAGTCGGAGAATCTCCGCAGGAAACGAGAGAGAGAGAATGCAAAGAGCGTAATACGGCAATGCGTACAACTCTCGAATCTCTCTTCTTCTCCACAATATGCCCGGGGTCCCCTCTCGCTTTGAGCTCTCGAGATCTCGACACACTCGTCCCGACCGACAATCCTCTCTTATACGACGGCGACGAATGCGGCGCACACCGCAGCACGCCACCGTTGGCGGCGTGTGACGCGCACGCGGTCGTCGCATAAACTATTCTCTCCTCTCGATCTCGCAATTTTGCTCGAGCGAAGCGTCGCGTCTCGCGACGGACGCTCCGACGAGTAGTGGGAAGGCGGCGCGGACTCGGAAGACGCGATGTCTCGCGTGCGATTAGATTTTGCGCCCCTTCAGCCACTCTCGACACAACTCGCAGAGTCGTGTTCTAGCTTGTCTGCCCCGTATCGCGGCAGGCAACGTAGTGCACGTTACCGTGCGCGCGTACGGTTCCTCGTCCATGCAGTCGCCGGCCGCTGCGCGCTCGTCACGAGAACGGTGCACACAGAGCAGCAGGACCTCCGGAACGTTAATGATCCTTCCGCAGGTTCACCTACGGAAACCTTGTTACGACTTTTACTTCCTCTAAATGATCAAGTTTGGTCATCTTCCCTGCAACATCGGCAATGCCGACGCATTGCCGCGCACCAGTCCGAAGACCTCACTAAATCATTCAATCGGTAGTAGCGACGGGCGGTGTGTACAAAGGGCAGGGACGTAATCAACGCGAGCTTATGACTCGCGCTTACTGGGAATTCCTCGTTCATGGGGACAATTGCAAGCCCCAATCCCTAGCACGAAGGAGGTTCAGCGGGTTACCCGGCCTTTCGGCCAGGAACACACGCTGATTCCTTCAGTGTAGCGCGCGTGCGGCCCAGAACATCTAAGGGCATCACAGACCTGTTATTGCTCAATCTCGTGCGGCTAGAAGCCGCCTGTCCCTCTAAGAAGATTTGTTTGTACGTTGGTAGTAAAAACCCGCCGGCCGAAGCCGGGGGCCTTCTAGATACCATAAGGTACGCCTATTTAGCAGGCTAGAGTCTCGTTCGTTATCGGAATTAACCAGACAAATCGCTCCACCAACTAAGAACGGCCATGCACCACCAACCACCGAATCAAGAAAGAGCTATCAATCTGTCAATCCTTCCGGTGTCTGGGCCTGGTGAGGTTTCCCGTGTTGAGTCAAATTAAGCCGCAGGCTCCACTCCTGGTGGTGCCCTTCCGTCAATTCCTTTAAGTTTCAGCTTTGCAACCATACTTCCCCCGGAACCCAAAAGCTTTGGTTTACCGGAAGCTGCCCGCCGAGTCATCGGAGGAACTTCGGCGGATCGCTAGCTGGCATCGTTTATGGTTAGAACTAGGGCGGTATCTGATCGCCTTCGAACCTCTAACTTTCGTTCTTGATTAATGAAAACATTTTTGGCAAATGCTTTCGCTTCTGTCCGTCTTGCGACGATCCAAAATTTCACCTCTAACGTCGCAATACGAATGCCCCCATCTGTCCTATTAATCATTACCTCGGGGTTCGAAAACCAACAAAGAACCGAGGTCCTATTCCATTATTCCATGCACGCAGTATTCAGGCGAGGATAGCCTGCTTTAAGCACTCTAATTTGTTCAAAGTAAACGTACCGGCCCGACTCGACACTCAGTAAAGAGCACCGCGACGGGATATTAGTTTGGGCGGCCTCGCGAGGCTAAGCCCACCGGTAGGACGTCCCACATCACGCCAGTTAAACACCGCGAGCGGTGAACCGACGGTGTGCGACACAGATTCAACTACGAGCCTTTTAACCGCAACAACTTTAATATACGCTATTGGAGCTGGAATTACCGCGGCTGCTGGCACCAGACTTGCCCTCAATGGATCCTCGTTAAAGGATTTAAAGTGTACTCATTCCGATTACGGGGCCTCGGATGAGTCCCGTATCGTTATTTTTCGTCACTACCTCCCCGTGCCGGGAGTGGGTAATTTGCGCGCCTGCTGCCTTCCTTGGATGTGGTAGCCGTTTATCAGGCTCCCTCTCCGGAATCGAACCCTGATTCCCCGTTACCCGTTACAACCATGGTAGGCGCAGAACCTACCATCGACAGTTGATAAGGCAGACATTTGAAAGATGCGTCGCCGGTGCTAGGACCGTACGATCAGCACAAAGTTATTCAGAGTCGCCAAAATAAACGGTGGACGCACGGAGATCCGCACGCCACCGATTGGTTTTGATCTAATAAAAGCGTCCCTTCCATCACTGGTCGGGACTCTGGTTTGCATGTATTAGCTCTAGAATTACCACAGTTATCCAAGTAAATGTGGGTACAATCTAATGAACCATAACTGATTTAATGAGCCATTCGCGGTTTCACCTTAATTCGGCATGCACTGAGACATGCATGGCTTAATCTTTGAGACAAGCATATGACTACTGGCAGGATCAACCAGGGAGCTTCGTGTGTGCGATCGCGGTTACTCGCGGTGGAGCAACGCGAAAGACAACGCTACGCTGCTACGGACACTCCGCGAGGAAGAGCCGTGCGCGTTTCGTGTGTCGTTAATGCCGCCGGAACTTTTTCGAGCCGGTCGACGGACACGCTTTTCGTATTTATATATACCTTGGTATGAAAGATCAAATTTTGTTCTCATTCACCCATAACAGCGGCTTGTAAGGCCGCTTAGCCCTGACGCTAGACCGATCCGATCTGAGACGTCGTGGAGCACTGTTCGTTCAACGGTGCCAGCGGTGAGACACCGAGGCACCGGTTGAAAAGTATTTCGCTCACGGCGTACAAGTAAGCGGGAACGGCGACATCGTCAAAGATCTCGCCGAAACCGACTCATATGAGCCATTCGGTCTCTCGACACCGACTCGTGGCAATGCTGTGTCTTATAGTACCGAACCGGGCGGCCGGGCGGTCGGCGACGCACGGTCTAACGCACGGCGGTATATGGGCGAAACCGGCGAGAAATTTCGACGCCTCGCGGACTTAGCCGCTGCGTCGTACGTAGTTACCTACGCAAAGTCTCGAGCCTCGTGTTGCTTTCGGCAAGTAGTTACCCACGGACAGCTCGAACGGCAAAGTACCTCGAGATCAAAATATCTTCGGCTCGTATTTACCAACGCCTTCGATATCGACGGTGTCGAAACGATCGCCGAGCCCGGCGCACATTTGGCCGAATGTCGGCAACACGCCCGAACGATCTCAAAGAGAACCAAAGTTCTCGTAGTAAGCGCGAAGCTAAATTCTCTCAAAAAGCGTTCTAGTGCGAACGACACTTTTGTACGCACCGCAGTGCTTCGTCGAGCTCGGTTATACATACGCCGTAACGCTACGGTACGACCAGACCGCGAGCTCGCATGCATCGTGTTGTGCACGAGTCGCCGCAGCGACGACACCTCTTACAGTACCGAACCGAGCGGCCGGGCGGTCGGCGACGCACGGTCTAACGCACGGCGGTATATGGGCGCCGGCGGTGAAATTTCGACGCCGCGCGGACTTAGCCGCTGCGGCGCACGGTAGTTACCTCCGCGTCAAAGATCTCGAGCTCCGTGTTGTTTTACGGCTCGGAGGTACGTACGGACCGCACGAACGGCAGAGTCCTCGAGATACAAAATTTCTTCGTCAAGTATTCACCAATTCCTTCGCTATCCGGCCTCGAAACGATCGCCGAGAGCTTGGCGCAAATTTGGCCGAATGTCGGCAAGACGCCCGAACGATCTCAAAAAGAGAACCAAAGTTCTCGTAGTAAGCGCAGTGCTAAATTCTCTAAAAAGCGTTCTAGTGCGAACGACACTTTTGTACGCACCGCAGTGCTTCGCCGAGCTCGGTTATACATACGCCGTAACGCTACGGTACGACCAGACCGAGAGCTCGCATGCATCGTGTTGTGCACGAGTCGCCGCAGCGACGACACCTCTTACAGTACCGAACCGAGCGGCCGGGCGGTCGGCGACGCACGGTCTAACGCACGGCGGTATATGGGCGCCGGCGGTGAAATTTCGACGCCGCGCGGACTTAGCCGCTGCGGCGCACGGTAGTTACCTCCGCGTCAAAGATCTCGAGCTCCGTGTTGTTTTACGGCTCGGAGGTACGTACGGACCGCACGAACGGCAGAGTCCTCGAGATACAAAATTTCTTCGTCACGTATTCACCAATTCCTTCGCTATCCGGCCTCGAAACGATCGCCGAGCTTGGCGCACATTTGGCCGAATGTCGGCAAGACGCCCGAAAGATCTCAAAGAGAACCAAAGTTCTCGTAGTAAGCGCGAAGCTAAATTCTCTCAAAAAGCGTTCTAGTGCGAACGACACCTTTGTACGCACCGCAGTGCTTCGCCGAGCTCGGTTATACATACGCCGTAACGCTACGGTACGACCAGACCGAGAGCTCGCATGCATCGTGTTGTGCACGAGTCGCCGCAGCGACGACACCTCTTACAGTACCGAACCGAGCGGCCGGGCGGTCGGCGACGCACGGTCTAACGCACGGCGGTATATGGGCGCCGGCGGTGAAATTTCGACGCCGCGCGGACTTAGCCGCTGCGGCGCACGGTAGTTACCTCCGCGTCAAAGATCTCGAGCTCCGTGTTGTTTTACGGCTCGGAGGTACGTACGGACCGCACGAACGGCAGAGTCCTCGAGATACAAAATTTCGTCACGTATTCACCAATTCCTTCGCTATCCGGCCTCGAAACGATCGAGAGCTTGGCGCACATTTGGCCGAATGTCGGCAAGACGCCCGAAAGATCTCAAAGAGAACCAAAGTTCTCGTAGTAAGCGCGAAGCTAAATTCTCTCAAAAAGCGTTCTAGTGCGAACGACACTTTTGTACGCACCGCAGTGCTTCGCCGAGCTCGGTTATACATACGCCGTAACGCTACGGTACGACCAGACCGCGAGCTCGCATGCACCGTGTTGTGCACGAGTCGCCGCAGCGACGACACCTCTTACAGTACCGAACCGAGCGGCCGGGCGGTCGGCGACGCACGGTCTAACGCACGGCGGTATATGGGCGCCGGCGGTGAAATTTCGACGCCGCGCGGACTTAGCCGCTGCGGCGCACGGTAGTTACCTCCGCGTCAAAGATCTCGAGCTCCGTGTTGTTTTACGGCTCGGAGGTACGTACGGACCGCACGAACGGCAGAGTCCTCGAGATACAAAATTTCTTCGTCACGTATTCACCAATTCCTTCGCTATCCGGCCTCGAAACGATCGCCGAGAGCTTGGCGCACATTTGGCCGAATGTCGGCAAGACGCCCGAAAGATCTCAAAAAGAGAACCAAAGTTCTCGTAGTAAGCGCCAAGCTAAATTCTCTCAAAAAGCGTTCTAGTGCGAACGACACTTTTGTACGCACCGCAGTGCTTCGCCGAGCTCGGTTATACATACGCCGTAACGCTACGGTACGACCAGACCGCGAGCTCGCATGCACCGTGTTGTGCACGAGTCGCCGCAGCGACGACACCTCTTACAGTACCGAACCGAGCGGCCGGGCGGTCGGCGACGCACGGTCTAACGCACGGCGGTATATGGGCGCCGGCGGTGAAATTTCGACGCCGCGCGGACTTAGCCGCAGCGAAGTCCGCGAGCCTCGTGTTGCTTTTACCACGTAGTTACTTCCGAGCGGTCCGACCGTCAAAGTTCGCGAGCCTCGTGTTGCTTTTGGAACGTAGTTACTTCCGAGCGGTTTGATCGGCAAAGTACGCGAGCCTCGTGTTGCTTTTACCACGTAGTTACTTCCGAGCGGTCCGACCGTCAAAGTCCGCGAGCCTCGTGTTGCTTTCGGCTCGGAGTTACTTCCGCGCGGTCCTAGCGGCAAAGTACGCGAGCCTCGTGTTGCTTTCGGGTCGGAGTTACTTCCGCGCGGTCCGATCGGCAAAGTACGCGAGCCTCGTGTTGCTTTCGGCTTGGAGTTACTTCCGCGCGGTCCTAGCGGCAAAGTACGCGAGCCTCGTGTTGCTTTCGGCTCGGAGTTACTTCCGCGCGGTCCTAGCGGCAAAGTACGCGAGCCTCGTGTTGCTTTCGGCTCGGAGTTACTTCCGCGCGGTCCGATCGGCAAAGTACGCGAGCCTCGTGTTGCTTTCGGCTCGGAGTTACTTCCGCGCGGTCCTAGCGGCAAAGTACGCGAGCCTCGTGTTGCTTTCGGCTCGGAGTTACTTCCGCGCGGTCCTAGCGGCAAAGTACACGAGCCTCGTGTTGCTTTCGGCTCGGAGTTACTTCCGCGCGGTCCTAGCGACAAAGTACGCGAGCCTCGTGTTGCTTTCGGCTCGGAGTTACTTCCGCGCGGTCCGATCGGCAAAGTACGCGAGCCTCGTGTTGCTTTCGGCTCGGAGTTACTTCCGAGCGGTCCGACCGTCAAAGTCCGCGAGCCTCGTGTTGCTTTCGGCTCGGAGTTACTTCCGCGCGGTCCTAGCGGCAAAGTACGCGAGCCTCGTGTTGCTTTCGGGTCGGAGTTACTTCCGCGCGGTCCGATCGGCAAAGTACGCGAGCCTCGTGTTGCTTTCGGCTCGGAGTTACTTCCGCGCGGTCCTAGCGGCAAAGTACGCGAGCCTCGTGTTGCTTTCGGGTCGGAGTTACTTCCGCGCGGTCCGATCGGCAAAGTACGCGAGCCTCGTGTTGCTTTCGGCTTGGAGTTACTTCCGCGCGGTCCTAGCGGCAAAGTACGCGAGCCTCGTGTTGCTTTCGGCTCGGAGTTACTTCCGCGCGGTCCTAGCGGCAAAGTACGCGAGCCTCGTGTTGCTTTCGGCTCGGAGTTACTTCCGCGCGGTCCGATCGGCAAAGTACGCGAGCCTCGTGTTGCTTTCGGCTCGGAGTTACTTCCGCGCGGTCCTAGCGGCAAAGTACGCGAGCCTCGTGTTGCTTTCGGCTTGTAGCTACTTTCGAGCGGTTCGGACAACAAAGTCCGCGAGCCCTGTGTTACTACTGCTCGGGGCTGCTTCCGAACGTTTCGGGCAATCAACTTTTTGTTCTCCGTATTGTTTTTTAAGCTATCTTAGCTATTTTCTCGTAAAAGTTAAATTTTCGCGTTTTGTGCTGTTTTTCGAGCTCTCTGCTGGCGATCGTCTATGTTCTTAAATCTCGTGTTATTTTCTTGAGCTCTTCGTAATTTCGGCCGACGAGCGGCTAAGTTTACGAGTTTTGTGTTGCTTTCTGCACGTAGTTACTTCCGAGCGGTCCGACCGTCAAAGTACGCGAGCCTCGTGTTGCTTTCGGCTCGGAGTTACTTCCGCGCGGTCCTAGCGACAAAGTACGCGAGCCTCGTGTTGCTTTCGGCTCGGAGTTACTTCCGCGCGGTCCGATCGGCAAAGTACGCGAGCCTCGTGTTGCTTTCGGCTCGGAGTTACTTCCGCGCGGTCCTAGCGGCAAAGTACGCGAGCCTCGTGTTGCTTTCGGCTCGGAGTTACTTCCGCGCGGTCCTAGCGGCAAAGTACGCGAGCCTCGTGTTGCTTTCGGCTCGTAGCTACTTTCGAGCGGTTCGGACAACAAAGTCCGCGAGCCCTGTGTTACTACTGCTCGGGGCTGCTTCCGAACGTTTCGGGCAATCAACTTTTTGTTCTCCGTATTGTTTTTTAAGCTATCTT
>NW_027228814.1:75573-78073 GCF_019399895.1 Cardiocondyla obscurior | reverse complement strand
GTGTGTGAGAGCTGCGGCCTGATACCTTGCGTGTACCGCCGGGCAGCCGGCCGGGCGACCGAGGGTTTGACGGCGTGCCGTGTTACCGGCGACGCGTCAGACACCGCACCCGGGCCGTAGACCGACACCCAGCGGGTCGCGACGTTCTACTAGGGGAGAAGTGCACGACGACGAAAACGCCGGACATCGGCGCGCGGCAGCGTGCCCGCGCGCGAGCCGTGAGGCCCCGCGGGGCATCGCCCACCGACGCGAAGCCAGCGTCGCTGACGATGAATCTCCCGTTCGATCTTTTGGGTTTCTTAGGTTTACCCCTGAACGGTTTCACGTACTCTTGAACTCTCTCTTCAAAGTTCTTTTCAACTTTCCCTCACGGTACTTGTTCGCTATCGGTCTCGTGGTCGTATTTAGCCTTAGATGGAGTTTACCACCCACTTAGAGCTGCACTCTCAAGCAACCCGACTCTAAGGAGAGATCCTCCCGAGACGCGCACCGGTCGCTACGGGCCTGGCACCCTCTGCGGGTAAGTGGCCCCATTCAAGATGGACTTGGACGCGACGCGGCACCTCGGGATAAGCGGACCCTCCCAAACACCACATTTCCCTGCGGCGGAACCGCGGGATTCGGTGCTGGGCTCTTTCCTGTTCGCTCGCCGCTACTAAGGAAATCCTGGTTAGTTTCTTTTCCTCCGCTTAATAATATGCTTAAATTCAGCGGGTGATCTCGCCTGCTCTGAGGTCGTCAAAAGAAATTGTCGTGAGGCTGTACTATATATATATAATACGAAGAAGGCGAGACGACGACGACGACGACGCGAGAGAAAAGAGAAACGCAACGCGGCGAAACGCCGCGCGCGAGCGCTTGGTTAGACTACGCCGCGTGCCCCGGTCAAGAGCTGCTACCATACATAGCGCTTTCGTGGACTCGGGAACACGCGCGGTCGACCCGCGCGCGATCTCTCACCTCGCACACACTTTTGCTGCGCAGGGGGCGATCGGTGCACGCAAAATATTTGAAAGAAGAGACGAAGGGAAAATGAGAAAACGAACGAGGCAGAGAGAACAACCGCGAGAGCGTGGTGGTCTTTCGTCGACGTTGCGTCAACCGCGCCGCGATCCGCGCGCCCGCGCGCGCCAACCAACCGACCACGACGACAACTGGCCAGCCAGCCCGACGCGAACGTCGGAGGCCGGTTTGCGCGTCGTGGTGGCGTCGGCAACGCGACTGCGGCGGCGGCCGGCAGCAGCTGCAGCGGCGACGACCACTCTCTCTCTCTTATAATACGGTCAGGTTCTCTCGTATCTTTGCTTCGTCGTATATATCTCTAAAATCCCTCCTCTCGAGTTTCCTTTGCGTTGGCGGCGGTAAAGCGACGATATGCGCTCTGTGCAGAAGGAGAACGAGGAGGCGCGCGATTATCTCGCGGCCTCTATTCTCCTCTCCGATCTTCATTCGAAGAAGGAGAGGAAAACTCAAACTCGGTTCTCCGCGCTCCTTATGAACTACTTCTCCGTGGATCAGCCTTTGATCCCGCGCGCGCCGCAAGCGGCACACAGGCCACCTTCCGGGAGTACAAGCGCGAACGAATTGTCGGCTTGTTTCACTCCGGGCGGCGGCGCGCGAGAGGCAGATCTACTCTTTTTCGTTCGGCGCGTATATACGTATAACGTATAAACTCCTTGCAAGAGCTCGCCACGTTTATCACCACCGCGCACGTCCTTCCCTCCCGTGCGTGTGTGCGTGCGTGCGTCTCTCTGCGATTCTCGATCGCATCTTTCGGTCGGTCGTCGTTCATTCGTTCGACCCTCAAACCTCGTTATTTCGGACGACGCCCAACAGGGGCGCGAGAGTACGCCGCCGTTCCGCGAGTATAGAGAGAGCGCGCGCAGAGAGCGCGAGAGCCTTCGTAAAACCCTGATGGAATCCAGCAACTCGCCGCGTGGATAGCGTGCGTAGTGTGCCTGATACCCCGGGGAAGGCGTCATCGACGACTCCTCGCTTCTCTTCTCTTTTCTCGTGGATGCGGGTATAACTCTCTCGCCGGCCGCCGCGATCGGGCGAACGTCCAACGAATCGCTCGTACGCGGCCGTCGAAACGGCGCGCGCAAGCAGTTTGTCTTCGATAAAACGACCCTCAGCCAGGCGTGGTCCGGGAATTGTATCCGTGGACCGCAATGTGCGTTCGAAATGTCGATGTTCATGTGTCCTGCAGTTCACAAGTTGACGCGCAATTAGCTGCGTTCTTCATCGACCCACGAGCCAAGTGATCCACCGTTCAGGGTAATCGTTCCTTCGCGCACCAAGTACGCTCTATCAAGGAATAGACAACAATGTGCGTCTTCTTCGTTTTGGCCCTTCGATCAGCCTGGCCGCGCGTCCGAGCACGCGCGGACCGCCGCCCCTGTTACGGGGGCTACGGCACAATAATGGAGAGAGAGGGAGACGTCGGTTGTCGGCGCGGTGCGAAAACCAAGAGGTTGCGTCTCTCGCGAAGCGAGAGCCG
>NW_027228814.1:65573-70573 GCF_019399895.1 Cardiocondyla obscurior | reverse complement strand
CGACGACACCTCTTACAGTACCGAACCGAGCGGCCGGGCGGTCGGCGACGCACGGTCTAACGCACGGCGGTATATGGGCGCCGGCGGTGAAATTTCGACGCCGCGCGGACTTAGCCGCTGCGGCGCACGGTAGTTACCTCCGCGTCAAAGATCTCGAGCTCCGTGTTGTTTTACGGCTCGGAGGTACGTACGGACCGCACGAACGGCAGAGTCCTCGAGATACAAAATTTCTTCGTCACGTATTCACCAATTCCTTCGCTATCCGGCCTCGAAACGATCGCCGAGAGCTTGGCGCACATTTGGCCGAATGTCGGCAAGACGCCCGAAAGATCTCAAAAAGAGAACCAAAGTTCTCGTAGTAAGCGCGAAGCTAAATTCTCTCAAAAAGCGTTCTAGTGCGAACGACACTTTTGTACGCACCGCAGTGCTTCGCCGAGCTCGGTTATACATACGCCGTAACGCTACGGTACGACCAGACCGAGAGCTCGCATGCATCGTGTTGTGCACGAGTCGCCGCAGCGACGACACCTCTTACAGTACCGAACCGAGCGGCCGGGCGGTCGGCGACGCACGGTCTAACGCACGGCGGTATATGGGCGCCGGCGGTGAAATTTCGACGCCGCGCGGACTTAGCCGCTGCGGCGCACGGTAGTTACCTCCGCGTCAAAGATCTCGAGCTCCGTGTTGTTTTACGGCTCGGAGGTACGTACGGACCGCACGAACGGCAGAGTCCTCGAGATACAAAATTTCTTCGTCACGTATTCACCAATTCCTTCGCTATCCGGCCTCGAAACGATCGCCGAGAGCTTGGCGCACATTTGGCCGAATGTCGGCAAGACGCCCGAAAGATCTCAAAAGAGAACCAAAGTTCTCGTAGTAAGCGCGAAGCTAAATTCTCTCAAAAAGCGTTCTAGTGCGAACGACACTTTTGTACGCACCGCAGTGCTTCGCCGAGCTCGGTTATACATACGCCGTAACGCTACGGTACGACCAGACCGAGAGCTCGCATGCATCGTGTTGTGCACGAGTCGCCGCAGCGACGACACCTCTTACAGTACCGAACCGAGCGGCCGGGCGGTCGGCGACGCACGGTCTAACGCACGGCGGTATATGGGCGCCGGCGGTGAAATTTCGACGCCGCGCGGACTTAGCCGCTGCGGCGCACGGTAGTTACCTCCGCGTCAAAGATCTCGAGCTCCGTGTTGTTTTACGGCTCGGAGGTACGTACGGACCGCACGAACGGCAGAGTCCTCGAGATACAAAATTTCTTCGTCACGTATTCACCAATTCCTTCGCTATCCGGCCTCGAAACGATCGCCGAGAGCTTGGCGCACATTTGGCCGAATGTCGGCAAGACGCCCGAAAGATCTCAAAAGAGAACCAAAGTTCTCGTAGTAAGCGCGAAGCTAAATTCTCTCAAAAAGCGTTCTAGTGCGAACGACACTTTTGTACGCACCGCAGTGCTTCGCCGAGCTCGGTTATACATACGCCGTAACGCTACGGTACGACCAGACCGCGAGCTCGCATGCATCGTGTTGTGCACGAGTCGCCGCAGCGACGACACCTCTTACAGTACCGAACCGAGCGGCCGGGCGGTCGGCGACGCACGGTCTAACGCACGGCGGTATATGGGCGCCGGCGGTGAAATTTCGACGCCGCGCGGACTTAGCCGCTGCGGCGCACGGTAGTTACCTCCGCGTCAAAGATCTCGAGCTCCGTGTTGTTTTACGGCTCGGAGGTACGTACGGACCGCACGAACGGCAGAGTCCTCGAGATACAAAATTTCTTCGTCACGTATTCACCAATTCCTTCGCTATCCGGCCTCGAAACGATCGCCGAGAGCTTGGCGCACATTTGGCCGAATGTCGGCAAGACGCCCGAAAGATCTCAAAAAGAGAACCAAAGTTCTCGTAGTAAGCGCGAAGCTAAATTCTCTCAAAAAGCGTTCTAGTGCGAACGACACTTTTGTACGCACCGCAGTGCTTCGCCGAGCTCGGTTATACATACGCCGTAACGCTACGGTACGACCAGACCGCGAGCTCGCATGCACCGTGTTGTGCACGAGTCGCCGCAGCGACGACACCTCTTACAGTACCGAACCGAGCGGCCGGGCGGTCGGCGACGCACGGTCTAACGCACGGCGGTATATGGGCGCCGGCGGTGAAATTTCGACGCCGCGCGGACTTAGCCGCTGCGGCGCACGGTAGTTACCTCCGCGTCAAAGATCTCGAGCTCCGTGTTGTTTTACGGCTCGGAGGTACGTACGGACCGCACGAACGGCAGAGTCCTCGAGATACAAAATTTCTTCGTCACGTATTCACCAATTCCTTCGCTATCCGGCCTCGAAACGATCGCCGAGAGCTTGGCGCACATTTGGCCGAATGTCGGCAAGACGCCCGAAAGATCTCAAAAGAGAACCAAAGTTCTCGTAGTAAGCGCGAAGCTAAATTCTCTCAAAAAGCGTTCTAGTGCGAACGACACTTTTGTACGCACCGCAGTGCTTCGCCGAGCTCGGTTATACATACGCCGTAACGCTACGGTACGACCAGACCGAGAGCTCGCATGCACCGTGTTGTGCACGAGTCGCCGCAGCGACGACACCTCTTACAGTACCGAACCGAGCGGCCGGGCGGTCGGCGACGCACGGTCTAACGCACGGCGGTATATGGGCGCCGGCGGTGAAATTTCGACGCCGCGCGGACTTAGCCGCAGCGAAGTCCGCGAGCCTCGTGTTGCTTTTACCACGTAGTTACTTCCGAGCGGTCCGACCGTCAAAGTTCGCGAGCCTCGTGTTGCTTTTGGAACGTAGTTACTTCCGAGCGGTTTGATCGGCAAAGTACGCGAGCCTCGTGTTGCTTTTACCACGTAGTTACTTCCGAGCGGTCCGACCGTCAAAGTCCGCGAGCCTCGTGTTGCTTTCGGCTCGGAGTTACTTCCGCGCGGTCCTAGCGGCAAAGTACGCGAGCCTCGTGTTGCTTTCGGGTCGGAGTTACTTCCGCGCGGTCCGATCGGCAAAGTACGCGAGCCTCGTGTTGCTTTCGGCTTGGAGTTACTTCCGCGCGGTCCTAGCGGCAAAGTACGCGAGCCTCGTGTTGCTTTCGGCTCGGAGTTACTTCCGCGCGGTCCTAGCGGCAAAGTACGCGAGCCTCGTGTTGCTTTCGGCTCGGAGTTACTTCCGCGCGGTCCGATCGGCAAAGTACGCGAGCCTCGTGTTGCTTTCGGCTCGGAGTTACTTCCGCGCGGTCCTAGCGGCAAAGTACGCGAGCCTCGTGTTGCTTTCGGCTCGGAGTTACTTCCGCGCGGTCCTAGCGGCAAAGTACACGAGCCTCGTGTTGCTTTCGGCTCGGAGTTACTTCCGCGCGGTCCTAGCGACAAAGTACGCGAGCCTCGTGTTGCTTTCGGCTCGGAGTTACTTCCGCGCGGTCCGATCGGCAAAGTACGCGAGCCTCGTGTTGCTTTCGGCTCGGAGTTACTTCCGAGCGGTCCGACCGTCAAAGTCCGCGAGCCTCGTGTTGCTTTCGGCTCGGAGTTACTTCCGCGCGGTCCTAGCGGCAAAGTACGCGAGCCTCGTGTTGCTTTCGGGTCGGAGTTACTTCCGCGCGGTCCGATCGGCAAAGTACGCGAGCCTCGTGTTGCTTTCGGCTCGGAGTTACTTCCGCGCGGTCCTAGCGGCAAAGTACGCGAGCCTCGTGTTGCTTTCGGGTCGGAGTTACTTCCGCGCGGTCCGATCGGCAAAGTACGCGAGCCTCGTGTTGCTTTCGGCTTGGAGTTACTTCCGCGCGGTCCTAGCGGCAAAGTACGCGAGCCTCGTGTTGCTTTCGGCTCGGAGTTACTTCCGCGCGGTC
Organism: Cardiocondyla obscurior; assembly: GCF_019399895.1. NCBI lineage: Eukaryota > Metazoa > Arthropoda > Insecta > Hymenoptera > Formicidae > Cardiocondyla > Cardiocondyla obscurior. The sequence continues at coordinate 66,728 of NW_027228814.1, read as the reverse complement.
CTAGCGGCAAAGTACGCGAGCCTCGTGTTGCTTTCGGCTCGGAGTTACTTCCGCGCGGTCCGATCGGCAAAGTACGCGAGCCTCGTGTTGCTTTCGGCTCGGAGTTACTTCCGCGCGGTCCTAGCGGCAAAGTACGCGAGCCTCGTGTTGCTTTCGGCTTGTAGCTACTTTCGAGCGGTTCGGACAACAAAGTCCGCGAGCCCTGTGTTACTACTGCTCGGGGCTGCTTCCGAACGTTTCGGGCAATCAACTTTTTGTTCTCCGTATTGTTTTTTAAGCTATCTTAGCTATTTTCTCGTAAAAGTTAAATTTTCGCGTTTTGTGCTGTTTTTCGAGCTCTCTGCTGGCGATCGTCTATGTTCTTAAATCTCGTGTTATTTTCTTGAGCTCTTCGTAATTTCGGCCGACGAGCGGCTAAGTTTACGAGTTTTGTGTTGCTTTCTGCACGTAGTTACTTCCGAGCGGTCCGACCGTCAAAGTACGCGAGCCTCGTGTTGCTTTCGGCTCGGAGTTACTTCCGCGCGGTCCTAGCGACAAAGTACGCGAGCCTCGTGTTGCTTTCGGCTCGGAGTTACTTCCGCGCGGTCCGATCGGCAAAGTACGCGAGCCTCGTGTTGCTTTCGGCTCGGAGTTACTTCCGCGCGGTCCTAGCGGCAAAGTACGCGAGCCTCGTGTTGCTTTCGGCTCGGAGTTACTTCCGCGCGGTCCTAGCGGCAAAGTACGCGAGCCTCGTGTTGCTTTCGGCTCGTAGCTACTTTCGAGCGGTTCGGACAACAAAGTCCGCGAGCCCTGTGTTACTACTGCTCGGGGCTGCTTCCGAACGTTTCGGGCAATCAACTTTTTGTTCTCCGTATTGTTTTTTAAGCTATCTTAGCTATTTTCTCGTAAAAGTTAAATTTTCGCGTTTTGTGCTGTTTTTCGAGCTCTCTGCTGGCGATCGTCTATGTTCTTAAATCTCGTGTTATTTTCTTGAGCTCTTCGTAATTTCGGCCGACGAGCGGCTAAGTTTACGAGTTTTGTGTTGCATTCTGCACGTAGTTACTTCCGAGCGGTCCGACCGTCAAAGTACGCGAGCCTCGTGTTGCTTTCGGCTCGGAGTTACTTCCGCGCGGTCCTAGCGACAAAGTACGCGAGCCTCGTGTTGCTTTCGGCTCG
>NW_027228814.1:58073-60573 GCF_019399895.1 Cardiocondyla obscurior | reverse complement strand
TTCGATCTTTTGGGTTTCTTAGGTTTACCCCTGAACGGTTTCACGTACTCTTGAACTCTCTCTTCAAAGTTCTTTTCAACTTTCCCTCACGGTACTTGTTCGCTATCGGTCTCGTGGTCGTATTTAGCCTTAGATGGAGTTTACCACCCACTTAGAGCTGCACTCTCAAGCAACCCGACTCTAAGGAGAGATCCTCCCGAGACGCGCACCGGTCGCTACGGGCCTGGCACCCTCTGCGGGTAAGTGGCCCCATTCAAGATGGACTTGGACGCGACGCGGCACCTCGGGATAAGCGGACCCTCCCAAACACCACATTTCCCTGCGGCGGAACCGCGGGATTCGGTGCTGGGCTCTTTCCTGTTCGCTCGCCGCTACTAAGGAAATCCTGGTTAGTTTCTTTTCCTCCGCTTAATAATATGCTTAAATTCAGCGGGTGATCTCGCCTGCTCTGAGGTCGTCAAAAGAAATTGTCGTGAGGCTGTACTATATATATATAATACGAAGAAGGCGAGACGACGACGACGACGACGCGAGAGAAAAGAGAAACGCAACGCGGCGAAACGCCGCGCGCGAGCGCTTGGTTAGACTACGCCGCGTGCCCCGGTCAAGAGCTGCTACCATACATAGCGCTTTCGTGGACTCGGGAACACGCGCGGTCGACCCGCGCGCGATCTCTCACCTCGCACACACTTTTGCTGCGCAGGGGGCGATCGGTGCACGCAAAATATTTGAAAGAAGAGACGAAGGGAAAATGAGAAAACGAACGAGGCAGAGAGAACAACCGCGAGAGCGTGGTGGTCTTTCGTCGACGTTGCGTCAACCGCGCCGCGATCCGCGCGCCCGCGCGCGCCAACCAACCGACCACGACGACAACTGGCCAGCCAGCCCGACGCGAACGTCGGAGGCCGGTTTGCGCGTCGTGGTGGCGTCGGCAACGCGACTGCGGCGGCGGCCGGCAGCAGCTGCAGCGGCGACGACCACTCTCTCTCTCTCTTATAATACGGTCAGGTTCTCTCGTATCTTTGCTTCGTCGTATATATCTCTAAAATCCCTCCTCTCGAGTTTCCTTTGCGTTGGCGGCGGTAAAGCGACGATATGCGCTCTGTGCAGAAGGAGAACGAGGAGGCGCGCGATTATCTCGCGGCCTCTATTCTCCTCTCCGATCTTCATTCGAAGAAGGAGAGGAAAACTCAAACTCGGTTCTCCGCGCTCCTTATGAACTACTTCTCCGTGGATCAGCCTTGGATCCCGCGCGCGCCGCAAGCGGCACACAGGCCACCTTCCGGGAGTACAAGCGCGAACGAATTGTCGGCTTGTTTCACTCCGGGCGGCGGCGCGCGAGAGGCAGATCTACTCTTTTTCGTTCGGCGCGTATATACGTATAACGTATAAACTCCTTGCAAGAGCTCGCCACGTTTATCACCACCGCGCACGTCCTTCCCTCCCGTGCGTGTGTGCGTGCGTGCGTCTCTCTGCGATTCTCGATCGCATCTTTCGGTCGGTCGTCGTTCATTCGTTCGACCCTCAAACCTCGTTATTTCGGACGACGCCCAACGGGGGCGCGAGAGTACGCCGCCGTTCCGCGAGTATAGAGAGAGCGCGCGCAGAGAGCGCGAGAGCCTTCGTAAAACCCTGATGGAATCCAGCAACTCGCCGCGTGGATAGCGTGCGTAGTGTGCCTGATACCCCGGGGAAGGCGTCATCGACGACTCCTCGCTTCTCTTCTCTTTCTCGTGGATGCGGGTATAACTCTCTCGCCGGCCGCCGCGATCGGGCGAACGTCCAACGAATCGCTCGTACGCGGCCGTCGAAACGGCGCGCGCAAGCAGTTTGTCTTCGATAAAACGACCCTCAGCCAGGCGTGGTCCGGGAATTGTATCCGTGGACCGCAATGTGCGTTCGAAATGTCGATGTTCATGTGTCCTGCAGTTCACAAGTTGACGCGCAATTAGCTGCGTTCTTCATCGACCCACGAGCCAAGTGATCCACCGTTCAGGGTAATCGTTCCTTCGCGCACCAAGTACGCTCTATCAAGGAATAGACAACAATGTGCGTCTTCTTCGTTTTGGCCCTTCGATCAGCCTGGCCGCGCGTCCGAGCACGCGCGGACCGCCGCCCCTGTTACGGGGGCTACGGCACAATAATGGAGAGAGAGGGAGACGTCGGTTGTCGGCGCGGTGCGAAAACCAAGAGGTTGCGTCTCTCGCGAAGCGAGAGCCGGGGCGGAACTCTTTGAAAAACCATCGGGGTCGAAAATGACTAGCATATTCGACGAACCCTTCAGCGCGCGCGATCGCGCGCGCGCGCGGGACCGGAGGAAGAGCAGCGGCGAGAATCGTCGCACTCTCCACTCCTCGCCCGGCGCGCACGACGACGCGGCAGCATAGGTTACCACCGGTACGCGGCGCATTCGCGCGCACCGCAACGCGTCCGAATCGCGGAGATAGAGGCAGCGCGCGAGCGCGCCTCCGTAGTCTCCTTCTCACCGATCCTGATCCGC
>NW_027228814.1:48073-55573 GCF_019399895.1 Cardiocondyla obscurior | reverse complement strand
ATCTAATGAACCATAACTGATTTAATGAGCCATTCGCGGTTTCACCTTAATTCGGCATGCACTGAGACATGCATGGCTTAATCTTTGAGACAAGCATATGACTACTGGCAGGATCAACCAGGGAGCTTCGTGTGTGCGATCGCGGTTACTCGCGGTGGAGCAACGCGAAAGACAACGCTACGCTGCTACGGACACTCCGCGAGGAAGAGCCGTGCGCGTTTCGTGTGTCGTTAATGCCGCCGGAACTTTTCGAGCCGGTCGACGGACACGCTTTTCGTATTTATATATACCTTAACGGTATGAAAGATCAAATTTTGTTCTCATTCACCCATAACAGCGGCTTGTAAGGCCGCTTAGCCCTGACGCTAGACCGATCCGATCTGAGACGTCGTGGAGCACTGTTCGTTCAACGGTGCCAGCGGTGAGAACACCGAGGCACCGGTTGAAAATTATTTCGCTACGGCGTACAAGTAAGCGGGAACGGCGACATCGTCAAAGATCTCGCCGAAACCGACACTCTCGTATCCGTGGAGTTGATGTTCGGTAAGCGCAACGATACGTCCGCACGCTTGCTCGGAAGCGAGGGACGATCGCGCGTCCAACACGTAAGTGCGCGCCACATATGAGCCATTCGGTCTCTCGACACCGACTCGTGGCAATGCTGTGTCTTATAGTACCGAACCGGGCGGCCGGGCGGTCGGCGACGCACGGTCTAACGCACGGCGGTATATGGGCGAAACCTGCGAAATTTCGACGCCTCGAGGACTTAGCCGCTGCGTCGTACGTAGTTATTTACGCAAAAGTCCTCGAGCCTCGTGTTGCTTTCGGCAAGTAGTTACCCACGGACAGCTCGAACGGCAAAGTACTCGAGCTCCGTATCGTTTCGGCTCGGATTTACCAACGCCTTCGATTTTCGACTTTGGTGTCGAAACGATCGCCGAGAGCCCGGCGCACATTTGGCCGAATGTCGGCAACACGCCCGAACGATCTCAAAAAGAGAACCAAAGTTCTCGTAGTAAGCGCGAGGCTAAATTATCTCAAAAAGCGTTCTAGTGCGAACGACACTTTTGTACGCACCGCAGTGCTTCGTCGAGCTCGGTTATACATACGCCGTAACGCTACGGTACGACCAGACCGAGAGCTCGCATGCATCGTGTTGTGCACGAGTCGCCGCAGCGACAACACCTCTTACAGTACCGAACCGAGCGGCCGGGCGGTCGGCGACGCACGGTCTAACGCACGGCGGTATATGGGCGCCGGCGGTGAAATTTCGACGCCGCGCGGACTTAGCCGCTGCGGCGCACGGTAGTTACCTCCGCGTCAAAGATCTCGAGCTCCGTGTTGTTTTACGGCTCGGAGGTACGTACGGACCGCACGAACGGCAGAGTCCTCGAGATACAAAATTTCTTCGTCAAGTATTCACCAATTCCTTCGCTATCCGGCCTCGAAACGATCGCCGAGAGCTTGGCGCACAATTGGCCGAATGTCGGCAAGACGCCCGAACGCTCTCGAAAAAGAGAACCGAAATTCTCGCACTAAGCGCAGTGCAAAACACTTTAAAATCTCTCTCGAGCGAAAGACACTTTCGTACGCACCGCAGTGCTTCGCCGAGCTCGGTTATACATACGCCGTAACGCTACGGTACGACCAGACCGAGAGCTCGCATGCACCGTGTTGTGCACGAGTCGCCGCAGCGACGACACCTCTTACAGTACCGAACCGAGCGGCCGGGCGGTCGGCGACGCACGGTCTAACGCACGGCGGTATATGGGCGCCGGCGGTGAAATTTCGACGCCGCGCGGACTTAGCCGCTGCGGCGCACGGTAGTTACCTCCGCGTCAAAGATCTCGAGCTCCGTGTTGTTTTACGGCTCGGAGGTACGTACGGACCGCACGAACGGCAGAGTCCTCGAGATACAAAATTTCTTCGTCACGTATTCACCAATTCCTTCGCTATCCGGCCTCGAAACGATCGCCGAGAGCTTGGCGCACATTTGGCCGAATGTCGGCAAGACGCCCGAAAGATCTCAAAAAGAGAACCAAAGTTCTCGTAGTAAGCGCGAAGCTAAATTCTCTCAAAAGCGTTCTAGTGCGAACGACACTTTTGTACGCACCGCAGTGCTTCGCCGAGCTCGGTTATACATACGCCGTAACGCTACGGTACGACCAGACCGAGAGCTCGCATGCACCGTGTTGTGCACGAGTCGCCGCAGCGACGACACCTCTTACAGTACCGAACCGAGCGGCCGGGCGGTCGGCGACGCACGGTCTAACGCACGGCGGTATATGGGCGCCGGCGGTGAAATTTCGACGCCGCGCGGACTTAGCTGCTGCGGCGCACGGTAGTTACCTCCGCGTCAAAGATCTCGAGCTCCGTGTTGTTTTACGGCTCGGAGGTACGTACGGACCGCACGAACGGCAGAGTCCTCGAGATACAAAATTTCTTCGTCACGTATTCACCAATTCCTTCGCTATCCGGCCTCGAAACGATCGCCGAGAGCTTGGCGCACATTTGGCCGAATGTCGGCAAGACGCCCGAAAGATCTCAAAAAGAGAACCAAAGTTCTCGTAGTAAGCGCGAAGCTAAATTCTCTCAAAAGCGTTCTAGTGCGAACGACACTTTTGTACGCACCGCAGTGCTTCGCCGAGCTCGGTTATACATACGCCGTAACGCTACGGTACGACCAGACCGAGAGCTCGCATGCATCGTGTTGTGCACGAGTCGCCGCAGCGACGACACCTCTTACAGTACCGAACCGAGCGGCCGGGCGGTCGGCGACGCACGGTCTAACGCACGGCGGTATATGGGCGCCGGCGGTGAAATTTCGACGCCGCGCGGACTTAGCTGCTGCGGCGCACGGTAGTTACCTCCGCGTCAAAGATCTCGAGCTCCGTGTTGTTTTACGGCTCGGAGGTACGTACGGACCGCACGAACGGCAGAGTCCTCGAGATACAAAATTTCTTCGTCACGTATTCACCAATTCCTTCGCTATCCGGCCTCGAAACGATCGCCGAGAGCTTGGCGCACATTTGGCCGAATGTCGGCAAGACGCCCGAAAGATCTCAAAAAGAGAACCAAAGTTCTCGTAGTAAGCGCGAAGCTAAATTCTCTCAAAAAGCGTTCTAGTGCGAACGACACTTTTGTACGCACCGCAGTGCTTCGCCGAGCTCGGTTATACATACGCCGTAACGCTACGGTACGACCAGACCGAGAGCTCGCATGCATCGTGTTGTGCACGAGTCGCCGCAGCGACGACACCTCTTACAGTACCGAACCGAGCGGCCGGGCGGTCGGCGACGCACGGTCTAACGCACGGCGGTATATGGGCGCCGGCGGTGAAATTTCGACGCCGCGCGGACTTAGCCGCTGCGGCGCACGGTAGTTACCTCCGCGTCAAAGATCTCGAGCTCCGTGTTGTTTTACGGCTCGGAGGTACGTACGGACCGCACGAACGGCAGAGTCCTCGAGATACAAAATTTCTTCGTCACGTATTCACCAATTCCTTCGCTATCCGGCCTCGAAACGATCGCCGAGAGCTTGGCGCACATTTGGCCGAATGTCGGCAAGACGCCCGAAAGATCTCAAAAAGAGAACCAAAGTTCTCGTAGTAAGCGCGAAGCTAAATTCTCTCAAAAGCGTTCTAGTGCGAACGACACTTTTGTACGCACCGCAGTGCTTCGCCGAGCTCGGTTATACATACGCCGTAACGCTACGGTACGACCAGACCGAGAGCTCGCATGCATCGTGTTGTGCACGAGTCGCCGCAGCGACGACACCTCTTACAGTACCGAACCGAGCGGCCGGGCGGTCGGCGACGCACGGTCTAACGCACGGCGGTATATGGGCGCCGGCGGTGAAATTTCGACGCCGCGCGGACTTAGCCGCTGCGGCGCACGGTAGTTACCTCCGCGTCAAAGATCTCGAGCTCCGTGTTGTTTTACGGCTCGGAGGTACGTACGGACCGCACGAACGGCAGAGTCCTCGAGATACAAAATTTCTTCGTCACGTATTCACCAATTCCTTCGCTATCCGGCCTCGAAACGATCGCCGAGAGCTTGGCGCACATTTGGCCGAATGTCGGCAAGACGCCCGAAAGATCTCAAAAAGAGAACCAAAGTTCTCGTAGTAAGCGCGAAGCTAAATTCTCTCAAAAGCGTTCTAGTGCGAACGACACTTTTGTACGCACCGCAGTGCTTCGCCGAGCTCGGTTATACATACGCCGTAACGCTACGGTACGACCAGACCGAGAGCTCGCATGCATCGTGTTGTGCACGAGTCGCCGCAGCGACGACACCTCTTACAGTACCGAACCGAGCGGCCGGGCGGTCGGCGACGCACGGTCTAACGCACGGCGGTATATGGGCGCCGGCGGTGAAATTTCGACGCCGCGCGGACTTAGCTGCTGCGGCGCACGGTAGTTACCTCCGCGTCAAAGATCTCGAGCTCCGTGTTGTTTTACGGCTCGGAGGTACGTACGGACCGCACGAACGGCAGAGTCCTCGAGATACAAAATTTCTTCGTCACGTATTCACCAATTCCTTCGCTATCCGGCCTCGAAACGATCGCCGAGAGCTTGGCGCACATTTGGCCGAATGTCGGCAAGACGCCCGAAAGATCTCAAAAAGAGAACCAAAGTTCTCGTAGTAAGCGCGAAGCTAAATTCTCTCAAAAAGCGTTCTAGTGCGAACGACACTTTTGTACGCACCGCAGTGCTTCGCCGAGCTCGGTTATACATACGCCGTAACGCTACGGTACGACCAGACCGAGAGCTCGCATGCATCGTGTTGTGCACGAGTCGCCGCAGCGACGACACCTCTTACAGTACCGAACCGAGCGGCCGGGCGGTCGGCGACGCACGGTCTAACGCACGGCGGTATATGGGCGCCGGCGGTGAAATTTCGACGCCGCGCGGACTTAGCTGCTGCGGCGCACGGTAGTTACCTCCGCGTCAAAGATCTCGAGCTCCGTGTTGTTTTACGGCTCGGAGGTACGTACGGACCGCACGAACGGCAGAGTCCTCGAGATACAAAATTTCTTCGTCACGTATTCACCAATTCCTTCGCTATCCGGCCTCGAAACGATCGCCGAGAGCTTGGCGCACATTTGGCCGAATGTCGGCAAGACGCCCGAAAGATCTCAAAAAGAGAACCAAAGTTCTCGTAGTAAGCGCGAAGCTAAATTCTCTCAAAAGCGTTCTAGTGCGAACGACACTTTTGTACGCACCGCAGTGCTTCGCCGAGCTCGGTTATACATACGCCGTAACGCTACGGTACGACCAGACCGAGAGCTCGCATGCATCGTGTTGTGCACGAGTCGCCGCAGCGACGACACCTCTTACAGTACCGAACCGAGCGGCCGGGCGGTCGGCGACGCACGGTCTAACGCACGGCGGTATATGGGCGCCGGCGGTGAAATTTCGACGCCGCGCGGACTTAGCTGCTGCGGCGCACGGTAGTTACCTCCGCGTCAAAGATCTCGAGCTCCGTGTTGTTTTACGGCTCGGAGGTACGTACGGACCGCACGAACGGCAGAGTCCTCGAGATACAAAATTTCTTCGTCACGTATTCACCAATTCCTTCGCTATCCGGCCTCGAAACGATCGCCGAGAGCTTGGCGCACATTTGGCCGAATGTCGGCAAGACGCCCGAAAGATCTCAAAAAGAGAACCAAAGTTCTCGTAGTAAGCGCGAAGCTAAATTCTTCAAAAAGCGTTCTAGTGCGAACGACACTTTTGTACGCACCGCAGTGCTTCGCCGAGCTCGGTTATACATACGCCGTAACGCTACGGTACGACCAGACCGAGAGCTCGCATGCATCGTGTTGTGCACGAGTCGCCGCAGCGACGACACCTCTTACAGTACCGAACCGAGCGGCCGGGCGGTCGGCGACGCACGGTCTAACGCACGGCGGTATATGGGCGCCGGCGGTGAAATTTCGACGCCGCGCGGACTTAGCTGCTGCGGCGCACGGTAGTTACCTCCGCGTCAAAGATCTCGAGCTCCGTGTTGTTTTACGGCTCGGAGGTACGTACGGACCGCACGAACGGCAGAGTCCTCGAGATACAAAATTTCTTCGTCACGTATTCACCAATTCCTTCGCTATCCGGCCTCGAAACGATCGCCGAGAGCTTGGCGCACATTTGGCCGAATGTCGGCAAGACGCCCGAAAGATCTCAAAAAGAGAACCAAAGTTCTCGTAGTAAGCGCGAAGCTAAATTCTCTCAAAAGCGTTCTAGTGCGAACGACACTTTTGTACGCACCGCAGTGCTTCGCCGAGCTCGGTTATACATACGCCGTAACGCTACGGTACGACCAGACCGAGAGCTCGCATGCATCGTGTTGTGCACGAGTCGCCGCAGCGACGACACCTCTTACAGTACCGAACCGAGCGGCCGGGCGGTCGGCGACGCACGGTCTAACGCACGGCGGTATATGGGCGCCGGCGGTGAAATTTCGACGCCGCGCGGACTTAGCCGCTGCGGCGCACGGTAGTTACCTCCGCGTCAAAGATCTCGAGCTCCGTGTTGTTTTACGGCTCGGAGGTACGTACGGACCGCACGAACGGCAGAGTCCTCGAGATACAAAATTTCTTCGTCACGTATTCACCAATTCCTTCGCTATCCGGCCTCGAAACGATCGCCGAGAGCTTGGCGCACATTTGGCCGAATGTCGGCAAGACGCCCGAAAGATCTCAAAAAGAGAACCAAAGTTCTCGTAGTAAGCGCGAAGCTAAATTCTCTCAAAAGCGTTCTAGTGCGAACGACACTTTTGTACGCACCGCAGTGCTTCGCCGAGCTCGGTTATACATACGCCGTAACGCTACGGTACGACCAGACCGAGAGCTCGCATGCATCGTGTTGTGCACGAGTCGCCGCAGCGACGACACCTCTTACAGTACCGAACCGAGCGGCCGGGCGGTCGGCGACGCACGGTCTAACGCACGGCGGTATATGGGCGCCGGCGGTGAAATTTCGACGCCGCGCGGACTTAGCTGCTGCGGCGCACGGTAGTTACCTCCGCGTCAAAGATCTCGAGCTCCGTGTTGTTTTACGGCTCGGAGGTACGTACGGACCGCACGAACGGCAGAGTCCTCGAGATACAAAATTTCTTCGTCACGTATTCACCAATTCCTTCGCTATCCGGCCTCGAAACGATCGCCGAGAGCTTGGCGCACATTTGGCCGAATGTCGGCAAGACGCCCGAAAGATCTCAAAAAGAGAACCAAAGTTCTCGTAGTAAGCGCGAAGCTAAATTCTTCAAAAGCGTTCTAGTGCGAACGACACTTTTGTACGCACCGCAGTGCTTCGCCGAGCTCACATACGCCGTAACGCTACGGTACGACCAGACCGAGAGCTCGCATGCATCGTGTTGTGCACGAGTCGCCGCAGCGACGACACCTCTTACAGTACCGAACCGAGCGGCCGGGCGGTCGGCGACGCACGGTCTAACGCACGGCGGTATATGGGCGCCGGCGGTGAAATTTCGACGCCGCGCGGACTTA
>NW_027228814.1:45000-47987 GCF_019399895.1 Cardiocondyla obscurior | reverse complement strand
TTGTTATTTTCTTGAGCTCTTCGTAATTTCGGCCGACGGGCGGCTAAGTTTACGCGAGTTTTGTGTTGCTTTCTGCGCGTGGAGTTACCGAGCGGTCCGACCGTCAAAGTACGCGAGCCTCGTGTTGCTTTCGGCTCGAGTTACTTCGCGCGGTCCTAGCGACAAAGTACGCGAGCCTCGTGTTGCTTTCGGGTCGGAGTTACTTCCGCGCGGTCCGATCGGCAAAGTACGCGAGCCTCGTGTTGCTTTCGGCTCGGAGTTACTTCCGCGCGGTCCTAGCGGCAAAGTACGCGAGCCTCGTGTTGCTTTCGGCTCGGAGTTACTTCCGCGCGGTCCTGCGCAGTACGCGAGCCTCGTGTTGCTTTCGGCTCGGGGTTACTTCCGCGCGGTCCGATCGGCAAAGTACGCGAGCCTCGTGTTGCTTTCGGCTCGGAGTTACTTCCGCGCGGTCCTAGCGGCAAAGTACGCGAGCCTCGTGTTGCTTTCGGCTCGTAGCTACTTTCGAGCGGTTCGGACAACAAAGTCCGCGAGCCCTGTGTTACTATTGCTCGGGGCTGCTTCCGAACGTTTCGGGCAATCAACTTTTTGTTCTCCGTATTGTTTTTTAAGCTATCTTAGCTATTTTCTCGTAAAAGTTAAATTTTCGCGTTTTGTGCTGTTTTTCGAGCTCTCTGCTGGCGATCGTCTATGTTCTTAAATCTCGTGTTATTTTCTTGAGCTCTTCGTAATTTCGGCCGACGAGCGGCTAAGTTTACGAGTTTTGTGTTGCTTTCTGCACGTAGTTACTTCCGAGCGGTCCGACCGTCAAAGTACGCGAGCCTCGTGTTGCTTTCGGCTCGGAGTTACTTCCCCGCGGTCCTAGCGACAAAGTACGCGAGCCTCGTGTTGCTTTCGGCTCGGAGTTACTTCCGCGCGGTCCGATCGGCAAAGTACGCGAGCCTCGTGTTGCTTTCGGCGCGGAGTTACTTCCGCGCGGTCCTAGCGGCAAAGTACGCGAGCCTCGTGTTGCTTTCGGCTCGGAGTTACTTCCGCGCGGTCCTAGCGGCAAAGTACGCGAGCCTCGTGTTGCTTTCGGCTCGGAGTTACTTCCGCGCGGTCCGATCGGCAAAGTACGCGAGCCTCGTGTTGCTTTCGGCTCGGAGTTACTTCCGCGCGGTCCTAGCGGCAAAGTACGCGAGCCTCGTGTTGCTTTCGGCTTGTAGCTACTTTCGAGCGGTTCGGACAACAAAGTCCGCGAGCCCTGTGTTACTACTGCTCGGGGCTGCTTCCGGACGTTTCGGGCAATCAACTTTTGTTCTCCGTATTGTTTTTAAGCTATCTTAGCTATTTTCTCGTAAAGTTAAATTTTCGCGTTTGTGTGCTGTTTTCGAGCTCTCTGCTGGCGATCGTCTATGTTCTTAAATCTCGTGTGATTTTCTTGAGCTCTTCGTAATTTCGGCCGACGAGCGGCTAAGTTTACGAGTTTTGTGTTGCTTTCTGCACGTAGTTACTTCCGAGCGGTCCGACCGTCAAAGTACGCGAGCCTCGTGTTGCTTTCGGCTCGGAGTTACTTCCGCGCGGTCCTAGCGACAAAGTACGCGAGCCTCGTGTTGCTTTCGGCTCGGAGTTACTTCCGCGCGGTCCGATCGGCAAAGTACGCGAGCCTCGTGTTGCTTTCGGCTCGGGGTTACTTCCGCGCGGTCCTAGCGGCAAAGTACGCGAGCCTCGTGTTGCTTTCGGCTCGGAGTTACTTCCGCGCGGTCCTAGCGGCAAAGTACGCGAGCCTCCTGTTGCTTTCGGCTCGTAGCTACTTTCGAGCGGTTCGGACAACAAAGTCCGCGAGCCCTGTGTTACTACTGCTCGGGGCTGCTTCCGAACGTTTCGGGCAATCAACTTTTTGTTCTCCGTATTGTTGTTTTAAGCTATCTTAGCTATTTTCTCGTAAAAGTTAAATTTTCGCGTTTTGTGCTGTTTTTCGAGCTCTCTGCTGGCGATCGTCTATGTTCTTAAATCTCGTGTTATTTTCTTGAGCTCTTCGTAATTTCGGCCGACGAGCGGCTAAGTTTACGAGTTTTGTGTTGCATTCTGCACGTAGTTACTTCCGAGCGGTCCGACCGTCAAAGTACGCGAGCCTCGTGTTGCTTTCGGCTCGGAGTTACTTCCGCGCGGTCCTAGCGACAAAGTACGCGAGCCTCGTGTTGCTTTCGGCTCGGAGTTACTTCCGCGCGGTCCTAGCGACAAAGTACGCGAGCCTCGTGTTGCTTTCGGCTCGGAGTTACTTCCGCGCGGTTCGATCGGCAAAGTACGCGAGCCTCGTGTTGCTTTCGGCGCGGAGTTACTTCCGCGCGGTCCTAGCGGCAAAGTACGCGAGCCTCGTGTTGCTTTCGGCTCGGAGTTACTTCCGCGCTGTCCGATCGGCAAAGTACGCGAACCTCGTGTTGCTACTGCTCGGGGCTGCTTCCGAACGTTTCGGGCAAATAACTTATCGTTCTCCGTAATGTTTTTGAGGTATCTGAGTTCTTATATTGTGGCAGGATAAATTTTCGCGATTTGTGCTGTGTTTTCGAGCTCTCTAAGCTGTCGGCCGGCGGAGTGGCAAAGTCCCCGAGCCTCGTGTTGAGCTCTCTAAACTGTAGGCCGACGGAGTGGCAAAGTCCCCGAGCCTCGTGTTGCTTTCTCGAGCTCTCTGAGCTGTCGGCCGGCGGAGTGGCAAAGTCCCGAGCCTCGTGTTGCTTTCTCGAGCTCTCTGAGCTGTCGGCCGGCGGAGTGGCAAAGTCCCCGAGCCTCGTGTTGCTTTCTCGAGCTCTCTGAGCTGTCGGCCGGCGGAGTGGCAAAGTACCCGAGCCTCGTGTTGCTTTCTCGAGCTCTCTGAGCTGTCGGCCGGCGGAGTGGCAAAGTCCCGAGCCTCGTGTTGCTTTCTCGAGCTCTCTGAGCTGTCGGCCGGCTTACGGTGGCAAAGTCCCGAGCCTCGTGTTGCTTTCTCGAGCTCTCTGAGCTGTCGGCCGGCG
>NW_027228814.1:22500-40000 GCF_019399895.1 Cardiocondyla obscurior | reverse complement strand
CCGAGAGTTCGCGACACACCGATCCCCGCCCGACTTTTTCGGCATCCCCAAACCGATGTCTACGGCATTGTGATCACTAGTCGTCCAACCGCATCTAACTTTCCATTCCCTGATGAATCGGGACATGGATGGCGAAGCCAGAGTCACGTCGATGTATGACGAACCCCTTGGCGTCCAATAAGTGGGCGGCTGTCCAACGCGATTCACAACATTTAAGCCAAACGCCCTGATAAGGTCCTCAAATCTGGCACCTCTTTCATCTGTCTGCTGGGGACCCCAGAGCGATGAGCGGGCATTGGCATCTACCTCTCTCCCCTCAGAGAATGAAACACCATCTCGAGGTGTCTGAGGTGCTTCTCAATCTCGTCACGGTACTGAAAATAGCACGACACGACGTAGAACGAAAAGCTGGGGGTCCGCAGCTCTGCGCAAACACAATGAGAAGTGCTAAGCTGCGAAACAAAGAGAAAATCAAAATTGGGATTGCAGACTGCTACTGCCGCCCACGGGCGATGTGTTCGTACAGCAGCGACTTTCATCCCAGAACCTAATCCATAGAAGGTGTGACCCTTGCCCTGCTTCCTGACGTATGGTTCCTGCAATAACAGGACGTCAAGTCGCTTTTCGGCAACGAGCTGACGCACCTCACCCGTCACTACAGTTGAACGACGCATGTTCAACTGTAGCACCCTCCCGTGGAAAAAGAAATTGCAGAGGACGCAGGAGCACTATCGTTCCCACTCAAGTCCCAATTTTGAAGAATTGAGGTATCTGAAGTCCGACCTTTCCCTAAATCTACGTGGGGCCCTACCTGCTTTGCTATGACGCTCGCGAGGCTCGCGGAATCTGCTATCTGACTGTCCACCCGATTGAAGATTACCGGTGAAGACTTCCTACCTACGTAATGACTAACCTGTGTCATTGACCTACCTAAAATATTAACCCTATCACATCTGGTGAGAGTCACCCTGACGGTACGAAGACCGATACCCGAGATTAAATTCTTCGCGGAAGCAGTCCCCGAAGTCCTCGCACCCGCGGTGCATGTGAGGCGGGGGTGGTGGGCGTCGCTGGATGACGACCCGGGGGGGCCGACCCACCAACCAACGATGACGGCGCAACGAAGGGACCCCC
Organism: Cardiocondyla obscurior; assembly: GCF_019399895.1. NCBI lineage: Eukaryota > Metazoa > Arthropoda > Insecta > Hymenoptera > Formicidae > Cardiocondyla > Cardiocondyla obscurior. The sequence continues at coordinate 38,866 of NW_027228814.1, read as the reverse complement.
CCCGTGCCGGTGCGCAGCCATCCGAGAGCTGCGCAGATTATATCTGCTGGTTGTGCCGTCCATAATAGTTGGTGGGGATATTCCCCGAGAAAACCTGAAAAGTAAAAGAAAAGATTAAAAGCTCCCAGTTCCGTCACCTCACATTGTGAAGCGCCGGGCCCGGGAAGCTCGTGCAGCAGCCCCTGTCCCTCAGCCTTCCGCAAACGAAAGGAGGAGAGATCGAAAGAGAGATGGGCCGCCCAGAAGAAAGTGGATAAAAGGGGAAAAAGAGAAGTGCAGCCCAGAAGGCACAGAAAGCGCGCAGAGGCCCCGCAAGCGAGGCATTCCACACACAATCCGCGCCAACCAAGCAACACTAGGATAGGATATTGGATAGGGAAGAAAGTTCGCCATAGCCCGTTTTGCCGCAAAAGCGTTGCCCGGGAGTGCCACGAGGAGGCAGAGCTATGACTTGAACGTGAGAGGCTATATAATCGCATCACGTCCCGACCACTAACGCAAAGACCCACTATCAACCCACTGCATCACTCGCGTTTGCACAACGCACCTGTTCCCAAGTGCTAGGAATTGCAGATTCCAGACGACGGTGGCCCAGCCCGACGCCTAGACTTCGTAAAGCTAGGACGCCGACGCAGCTTCTTCACAAGGGGAATTCCTCGAACAGCCAGAGACACATGCCTGCCTCATTCCTTTTTGGCTGCCCTCGGCCTGCTTGTGGTATAAACGCTGTCGAGTTTCCCCGAAGGACTCGAGCATCTACAAACGCTGGCTCAGGATAAATCGAGAGACCTGTTACTCTCAGTCTATCCCTGCCAAAGCTGGGTCGTCGGTTTAATGTGCGGGCACCGGGATAGTCCCGGCACTAACGCGAGATCAAACCAGAGGGCGTCCAGTGACGTCCTAGAAGAATAGCGGTCCCTCAGTAGATAGGGACATTTAATGTGAGAGGCGCCATCCGAAGACGGCGTCTCGTGCGACCTCGCCACTAGGGCATACGCAACTTCACATCCACCATCTATCGAAACCGGCCCCGAGCCGGGCGATGGAAAAATCCAGCAGCGTCCGTGGGCTATCACGGAAATGAACAGTTTGGTCACAACTTGTGCAGCTTGCCACAATCGGCACCCTATTCCCACCCACTCACGCAGTGAAAACACCGCGCTTACTGCACCAAATCGTGTCCACGGGGAACCACGGGGAGGCCTGTCCATCAGCACCAAGCCTGGTACTCGCTCTGACCCTGTTTGGGATAAAGGAAAGGTAAAGGTTAGGAAATGGCCAAGAGACCATTGGTTATAGGTTATAGGTTAAAACCCTACCTAATATCCCTCTAATGAAACGGCCAGCCCAGCTGACTCGTTCAACCTTTTATCCTGAGACCACCGGGAGACGGCAGTATCCCACGATGGTTGTGAGGCTGTCATCTCCATGCCAAAAGACTCCGACAATCCTCCAGTTGGTGGCTCTTTTGAAGCTAACCTAACATATTTAGAAAATTATTTCTCAAAGCTTTTCAGCCAGAGAGTTTCCCTACAAAAACCGGCAAAAACAGAAAAAGCCTCCTGAGACAATGCGAAGTATGCAGCTGCCTCTGGCCATTTCCACTTATCCACCGGAACAACGTCACGCAAAGGAACTCGTTGCGCATCAAAGAGGGAACAGTAAAGCAGAAAGTGCTCCACCGAATCCACCCCTTTACCACACACACACATCTCGGTTTCGGCAAGATTCAGAGAAGCGAGACGTTCTCCGAAGTTGCCATGCCCAGTGAGAACTTGAGTGCTCCAGTGGTCGATGTTTAACCATTTGGCTTGCATTCTCTCCCGAACATTCTTAAAGAAGGCATTGGTATTGCGACCTTTACCAGAAGAAGACCATCTGGTCTGCCACATATTTAATGCCTCTGCCTCTATTTCTCTGTCCGCATTTTGAAGGCTTGCGGGAATTTCCAAGTCACCTATCTTGGTGTCCCTATTTACCTTACTATCGTACACTGCCCGGTGCACCCGCAGTCGCAGGTCGATGGGGAAAGCACCGGCCACGACGCAAAGCGACTCCCAGGAAGCTGTACGATAAGCTCCAGTAACACTAATAAGTGCTCGGCGTTGCACCGCCCGGAGCTTTCTAATATCCCTCTCCGTACAGAGGTCCGCCCAACCGGCTGCTGCGTACAACACCTTTGGCAGGAACGCACCCCTGTAGATGATGGAGAGGGTCCTAAATCGGAGCCCCCAATTGGCTTTCGCGACTCTACCTAAATTTGACATAAGCGACCCGGCCGATTCGCTAATATAATCGCAATGAGAGCCGACTCTCAATCCCCTATCAAAATGAACACCAAGATACCTAACCGAATTCTTAAAATTAATTTTATTATTACCTAACCTAATAATCGGCGGCCTACTATCGAATCGCGCGATCTTCCTCGTGGTTTTTCTTTTCCGATCCGGACGCGTTCCTCCCCGTCTACCTATCGGTGCTCTAGTTATTTCAGCCGACTTGAGGAAAACGGCCTCAGTCTTCCGTGCCGATAACTCTAATTTTGCGGATCTACACCAGGCCACAATCTCGTTCGTGACTCGCTGGCCATTTTTCTCCAATTCTACTCTAGAGTTGCCCTCGACCAGGACTAGAAGATCGTCCGCATAGGCAATAAACTGCTTCCCTATCGATGACTCTAACAATCTTAAAAGATTATCAAACATGAGGTTCCAGCAGGTCGGACCAAGAACAGATCCCTGCGGGCAGCCTCTAGTGGGTCGCTTAGACACCTCAAAATTCCTACCCGCGATAGTCACTCTTCTGTCACTGAAGTAACTTTTCAGCACCCCAAAGACATTTCGAGGACAGTTCCTATTTCTTAAACTATCTAATACAAGGGGCCACCAGACATTATCAAAGGCTCCCGAAATATCGAAGAGCAGCGCGACGGCGTACCTCCTCTCAGAGGCAGCGACCATTCGACGCAGCTCCACGACAGCGCCCTCCGCCGACCGCCCAGGCGTAAACCCAAACTGCCGGTCAGAGACCCCATCCGGGGCCAATGACGTGTCCATGAGGCGCAATTTAAGAAGTTTCTCGAAAAGTTTACCTATAACGGAGAGGAGACAAATCGGTCTATAAGACTTCGGATCCTTTTCATCCTTCCCGCCATCTTTCAGAAGTACTCTTAACAAGCCCCTCTTCCAGACCGCAGGGAAGACGCCCCACTGAAGGCATCCGTTCATTAATCTAACTATCTGACCGGGAATAATCTTATAGGCTTCTTTAAGCACTCTAACCTCCACCAGGTCCGGTCCTGGGGCCTTATTATTTTTGAAAGTCCTAATCGTCGAGGCCACCTCCATCGCAGTAAACGAAGAGGCATCAGCCGAATCCGGTGCCTGAACTGCACGTTCGCGAATCTCACGCTGCATCGGCGTGTCATCTATAACCCGGTCGTCCGGAATGTGGACATCTAAAAGACATCCGGCTGTCTCCTCCAAAGTCATGGTGGAGCATTCGCCTTGTCTAAGTGAACTAATTACATCGTCCGTCCTACACTTATCGGCCTGATGCCGGTAAACAAAACCCCAAGGTTCTCTGTTTCCGGTTTTCGTGACAAATTTACGCCAACTTGAAAGTTTAGCTTCCCTAACTTCTCTAGAATACTTCCGCAAAGAAGAGCGGTATTTTTCCTTTTTGGCGCAACGTAACAAAACATCGCTTTCATTTTGAAAGTCACGACGAAGCCGATACACTGACTTTTTGATGATTGTCAACCTTTTTGTCCACCACGGGTTGGACTTCTTATGTACACGTCTACGTGGCATTGCCGCTGTGCAGGCCTCCAAAAGGACGCCCTCAAGCGTTTCTGCCATCGTTTCCACATCTTCCGCCGACACCAGCTCAAGGACCCCGAGTTTCGACCTAGAAAGGTCTGTCAGGCTCCCGGCGAATCGCTCCCAGTCAGCCCGACGTACATCGAACCGAGAGTTCGCGACACACCGATCCCCGCCCGACTTTTTCGGCATCCCCAAACCGATGTCTACGGCATTGTGATCACTAGTCGTCCAACCGCATCTAACTTTCCATTCCCTGATGAATCGGGACATGGATGGCGAAGCCAGAGTCACGTCGATGTATGACGAACCCCTTGGCGTCCAATAAGTGGGCGGCTGTCCAACGCGATTCACAACATTTAAGCCAAACGCCCTGATAAGGTCCTCAAATCTGGCACCTCTTTCATCTGTCTGCTGGGGACCCCAGAGCGATGAGCGGGCATTGGCATCTACCGCAACTAAAACCCTCTTCCCCCTCAGAGAATGAAACACCATCTCGAGGTGTCTGAGGTGCTTCTCAATCTCGTCACGGTACTGAAAATAGCACGACACGACGTAGAACGAAAAGCTGGGGGTCCGCAGCTCTGCGCAAACACAATGAGAAGTGCTAAGCTGCGAAACAAAAGAAAATCAAAATTGGGATTGCAGACTGCTACTGCCTCAAACCTCGTTATTTCGGACGACGCCCAACGGGGGCGAGAGCACGCCGCCGTTCCGCGAGTATAGAGAGCGCGCGCAGAGAGCGAGAGCTCGTAAAACCCGATGGAATCCAGCAACTCGCCGCGTGGATAGCGTGCGTAGTGTGCCTGATACCCGGGGAAGGCGTCATCGACGACTCCTCGCTTCTCTTCTCGTGGATGCGGTAGGAATCGCCGGCCGCCGCGATCAAGAACGTCCAACGAATCGCTCGTACGCGGCCGTCGAAACGGCGCGCGCAAGCAGTTTGTCTTCGATAAAACGACCTCAGCCAGGCGTGGTCCGGAATTGTATCCGTGGACCGCAATGTGCGTTCGAAATGTCGATGTTCATGTGTCCTGCAGTTCACAAGTTGACGCGCAATTAGCTGCGTTCTTCATCGACCCACGAGCCAAGTGATCCACCGTTCAGGGTGAATCGTTCCTTCGCGGCACCAAGTACGCTCTATCAAGGAATAGACAACAATGTGCGTCTTCTTCGTTTGGCCCTTCGATCAGCCTGGCCGCGCGTCCGAGCACGCGCGGACCGCCGCCCTGTTACGGGGGCTACGGCACAATAATGGAGAGAGAGGAGACGTCGGTTGTCGGCGCGGTGCGAAAACCAGAGGTTGCGTCTCTCGCGAAGCGAGAGCCGGGCGGAACTTTTGAAAAACCATCGGGGTCGAAAATGACTAGCATATTCGACGAACCCTTCAGGCGCGCGCGATCAGCAGCGCGCGCGGACCTGGAGGAGCAGGCGAGAAATCGTCGCACTCTCCACTCTCGCCCGGCGCGCGACGACGCGGCAGCATAGGTTACCACCGGCACGCGGCGCATTCGCGCGCACCGCAACGCGTCCGAATCGCGGAGATAGAGGCAGCGCGCGAGCGCCTCCGTAGTCTCCTTCTCACCGATCCTGATCCGCGAGCGGCGCGCATAGATGCACCTTCGCGCTCCTCCTGGATTCGCACGAGACCAACCGGCCGCGCTAGCCCTGGCTAAGGCGCGCTGAGCGCGGTGGTCCGCGCAACGGGTCGTTCGAAGCGCTGAGAGAGAGAGTCGGAGAATCTCCGCAGGAAACGAGAGAGAGAGAATGCAAAGAGCGTAATACGGCAATCCAACTCTCGAATCTCTCTTCTCCACATGCCCGGGGTCCTCTCTCGCTTTGAGCTCGAGATCTCGACACACTCGTCCCGACCGACAACCTCCTGCGCGAAGCGACGAAACGGCGCATCAAGACGCCACCGTTGGCGGCGTGTGAGCGCGCGGTCGTTGCGTCGCAAAACTATTCTCTCCTCTCGATCTCGCAATTTTGCTCGAGCGAAGCGTCGCGTCTCGCGACGGACGCTCCGACGAGGAGTAGGAAGGCGGCGCGGACTCGGAAGACGCGATGTCTCGCGTGCGATTAGATTTTGCGCCCCTTCAGCCACTCTCGACACAACTCGCAGAGTCGTGTTCTAGCTTGTCTGCCCCGTATCGCGGCAGGCAACGTAGTGCACGTTACCGTGCGCGCGTACGGTTCCTCGTCCATGCAGTCGCCGGCCGCTGCGCGCTCGTCACGAGAACGGTGCACACAGAGCAGCAGGACCTCCGGAACGTTAATGATCCTTCCGCAGGTTCACCTACGGAAACCTTGTTACGACTTTTACTTCCTCTAAATGATCAAGTTTGGTCATCTTCCCGGCAACATCGGCAATGCCGACGCATTGCCGCGCACCAGTCGAAGACCTCACTAAATCATTCAATCGGTAGTAGCGACGGGCGGTGTGTACAAAGGGCAGGGACGTAATCAACGCGAGCTTATGACTCGCGCTTACTGGGAATTCCTCGTTCATGGGGAACAATTGCAAGCCCCAATCCCTAGCACGAAGGAGGTTCAGCGGGTTACCCGGGCCTTTCGGCCAGGGAACACACGCTGATTCCTTCAGTGTATCGCGCGTGCGGCCCAGAACATCTAAGGGCATCACAGACCTGTTATTGCTCAATCTCGTGCGGCTAGAAGCCGCCTGTCCCTCTAAGAAGATTTGTTTGTACGTTGGTAGTAAAAACCCGCCGGCCGAAGCCGGGGGCCTTCGAGATACCATAAGGTACGCCTATTTAGCAGGCTAGAGTCTCGTTCGTTATCGGAATTAACCAGACAAATCGCTCCACCAACTAAGAACGGCCATGCACCACCACCCACCGAATCAAGAAAGAGCTATCAATCTGTCAATCCTTCCGGTGTCTGGGCCTGGTGAGGTTTCCCGTGTTGAGTCAAATTAAGCCGCAGGCTCCACTCCTGGTGGTGCCCTTCCGTCAATTCCTTTAAGTTTCAGCTTTGCAACCATACTTTCCCCGGAACCCAAAAGCTTTGGTTTCCCGGAAGCTGCCCGCCGAGTCATCGGAGGAACTTCGGCGGATCGCTAGCTGGCATCGTTTATGGTTAGAACTAGGGCGGTATCTGATCGCCTTCGAACCTCTAACTTTCGTTCTTGATTAATGAAAACATTTTTGGCAAATGCTTTCGCTTCTGTCCGTCTTGCGACGATCCAAGAATTTCACCTCTAACGTCGCAATACGAATGCCCCCATCTGTCCCTATTAATCATTACCTCGGGGTTCCGAAAACCAACAAAATAGAACCGAGGTCCTATTCCATTATTCCATGCACGCAGTATTCAGGCGAGGATAGCCTGCTTTAAGCACTCTAATTTGTTCAAAGTAAACGTACCGGCCCGACTCGACACTCAGTAAAGAGCACCGCGACGGGATATTAGTTTGGGTGGCCCCTCGCGGGGCTAAGCCCACCGGTAGGACGTCCCACATCACGCCAGTTAAACACCGCGAGCGGTGAACCGACGGTGTGCGACACAGATTCAACTACGAGCTTTTTAACCGCAACAACTTTAATATACGCTATTGGAGCTGGAATTACCGCGGCTGCTGGCACCAGACTTGCCCTCAATGGATCCTCGTTAAAGGATTTAAAGTGTACTCATTCCGATTACGGGGCCTCGGATGAGTCCCGTATCGTTATTTTTCGTCACTACCTCCCCGTGCCGGGAGTGGGTAATTTGCGCGCCTGCTGCCTTCCTTGGATGTGGTAGCCGTTTCTCAGGCTCCCTCTCCGGAATCGAACCCTGATTCCCCGTTACCCGTTACAACCATGGTAGGCGCAGAACCTACCATCGACAGTTGATAAGGCAGACATTTGAAAGATGCGTCGCCGGTGCTAGGACCGTACGATCAGCACAAAGTTATTCAGAGTCGCCAAAATAAACGGTGGACGCACGGAGATCCGCACGCCACCGATTGGTTTTGATCTAATAAAAGCGTCCCTTCCATCACTGGTCGGGACTCTGTTTTGCATGTATTAGCTCTAGAATTACCACAGTTATCCAAGTAAATGTGGGTACAATCTAATGAACCATAACTGATTTAATGAGCCATTCGCGGTTTCACCTTAATTCGGCATGCACTGAGACATGCATGGCTTAATCTTTGAGACAAGCATATGACTACTGGCAGGATCAACCAGGGAGCTTCGTGTGTGCGATCGCGGTTACTCGCGGTGGAGCAACGCGAAAGACAACGCTACGCTGCTACGGACACTCCGCGAGGAAGAGCCGTGCGCGTTTCGTGTGTCGTTAATGCCGCCGGAACTTTTCGAGCCGGTCGACGGACACGCTTTTCGTATTTATATATACCTTAACGGTATGAAAGATCAAATTTTGTTCTCATTCACCCATAACAGCGGCTTGTAAGGCCGCTTAGCCCTGACGCTAGACCGATCCGATCTGAGACGTCGTGGAGCACTGTTCGTTCAACGGTGCCAGCGGTGAGAACACCGAGGCACCGGTTGAAAATTATTTCGCTACGGCGTACAAGTAAGCGGGAACGGCGACATCGTCAAAGATCTCGCCGACACTCTCGTATCCGTGGAGTTGATGTTCGGTAAGCGCAACGATACGTCCGCACGCTTGCTCGGAAGCGAGGGACGATCGCGCGTCCAACACGTAAGTGCGCGCCACATATGAGCCATTCGGTCTCTCGACACCGACTCGTGGCAATGCTGTGTCTTATAGTACCGAACCGGGCGGCCGGGCGGTCGGCGACGCACGGTCTAACGCACGGCGGTATATGGGCGAAACCTGCGAAATTTCGACGCCTCGAGGACTTAGCCGCTGCGTCGTACGTAGTTATTTACGCAAAGTCCTCGAGCCTCGTGTTGCTTTCGGCAAGTAGTTACCCACGGACAGCTCGAACGGCAAAGTACTCGAGCTCCGTATCGTTTCGGCTCGGATTTACCAACGCCTTCGATTTTCGACTTTGGTGTCGAAACGATCGCCGAGCCCGGCGCACATTTGGCCGAATGTCGGCAACACGCCCGAACGATCTCAAAAGAGAACCAAAGTTCTCGTAGTAAGCGCGAGGCTAAATTCTCTCAAAAAGCGTTCTAGTGCGAACGACACTTTTGTACGCACCGCAGTGCTTCGTCGAGCTCGGTTATACATACGCCGTAACGCTACGGTACGACCAGACCGAGAGCTCGCATGCATCGTGTTGTGCACGAGTCGCCGCAGCGACAACACCTCTTACAGTACCGAACCGAGCGGCCGGGCGGTCGGCGACGCACGGTCTAACGCACGGCGGTATATGGGCGCCGGCGGTGAAATTTCGACGCCGCGCGGACTTAGCCGCTGCGGCGCACGGTAGTTACCTCCGCGTCAAAGATCTCGAGCTCCGTGTTGTTTTACGGCTCGGAGGTACGTACGGACCGCACGAACGGCAGAGTCCTCGAGATACAAAATTTCTTCGTCAAGTATTCACCAATTCCTTCGCTATCCGGCCTCGAAACGATCGCCGAGAGCTTGGCGCACAATTGGCCGAATGTCGGCAAGACGCCCGAACGCTCTCGAAAAGAGAACCGAAATTCTCGCACTCAGCGCAGTGCAAAACACTTTAAAAATCTCTCGAGCGAAAGACACTTTCGTACGCACCGCAGTGCTTCGCCGAGCTCGGTTATACATACGCCGTAACGCTACGGTACGACCAGACCGAGAGCTCGCATGCATCGTGTTGTGCACGAGTCGCCTCAGCGACGACACCTCTTACAGTACCGAACCGAGCGGCCGGGCGGTCGGCGACGCACGGTCTAACGCACGGCGGTATATGGGCGCCGGCGGTGAAATTTCGACGCCGCGCGGACTTAGCCGCTGCGGCGCACGGTAGTTACCTCCGCGTCAAAGATCTCGAGCTCCGTGTTGTTTTACGGCTCGGAGGTACGTACGGACCGCACGAACGGCAGAGTCCTCGAGATACAAAATTTCTTCGTCAAGTATTCACCAATTCCTTCGCTATCCGGCCTCGAAACGATCGCCGAGAGCTTGGCGCACATTTGGCCGAATGTCGGCAAGACGCCCGAAAGATCTCAAAAGAGAACCAAAGTTCTCGTAGTAAGCGCGAAGCTAAATTCTCTCAAAAAGCGTTCTAGTGCGAACGACACTTTTGTACGCACCGCAGTGCTTCGCCGAGCTCGGTTATACATACGCCGTAACGCTACGGTACGACCAGACCGAGAGCTCGCATGCACCGTGTTGTGCACGAGTCGCCGCAGCGACGACACCTCTTACAGTACCGAACCGAGCGGCCGGGCGGTCGGCGACGCACGGTCTAACGCACGGCGGTATATGGGCGCCGGCGGTGAAATTTCGACGCCGCGCGGACTTAGCTGCTGCGGCGCACGGTAGTTACCTCCGCGTCAAAGATCTCGAGCTCCGTGTTGTTTTACGGCTCGGAGGTACGTACGGACCGCACGAACGGCAGAGTCCTCGAGATACAAAATTTCTTCGTCACGTATTCACCAATTCCTTCGCTATCCGGCCTCGAAACGATCGCCGAGAGCTTGGCGCACATTTGGCCGAATGTCGGCAAGACGCCCGAAAGATCTCAAAAAGAGAACCAAAGTTCTCGTAGTAAGCGCGAAGCTAAATTCTCTCAAAAAGCGTTCTAGTGCGAACGACACTTTTGTACGCACCGCAGTGCTTCGCCGAGCTCGGTTATACATACGCCGTAACGCTACGGTACGACCAGACCGAGAGCTCGCATGCACCGTGTTGTGCACGAGTCGCCGCAGCGACGACACCTCTTACAGTACCGAACCGAGCGGCCGGGCGGTCGGCGACGCACGGTCTAACGCACGGCGGTATATGGGCGCCGGCGGTGAAATTTCGACGCCGCGCGGACTTAGCCGCTGCGGCGCACGGTAGTTACCTCCGCGTCAAAGATCTCGAGCTCCGTGTTGTTTTACGGCTCGGAGGTACGTACGGACCGCACGAACGGCAGAGTCCTCGAGATACAAAATTTCTTCGTCACGTATTCACCAATTCCTTCGCTATCCGGCCTCGAAACGATCGCCGAGAGCTTGGCGCACATTTGGCCGAATGTCGGCAAGACGCCCGAAAGATCTCAAAAAGAGAACCAAAGTTTTCGTAGTAAGCGCGAAGCTCTCAAAAAGCGTTCTAGTGCGAACGACACTTTTGTACGCACCGCAGTGCTTCGCCGAGCTCGGTTATACATACGCCGTAACGCTACGGTACGACCAGACCGAGAGCTCGCATGCATCGTGTTGTGCACGAGTCGCCGCAGCGACGACACCTCTTACAGTACCGAACCGAGCGGCCGGGCGGTCGGCGACGCACGGTCTAACGCACGGCGGTATATGGGCGCCGGCGGTGAAATTTCGACGCCGCGCGGACTTAGCCGCTGCGGCGCACGGTAGTTACCTCCGCGTCAAAGATCTCGAGCTCCGTGTTGTTTTACGGCTCGGAGGTACGTACGGACCGCACGAACGGCAGAGTCCTCGAGATACAAAATTTCTTCGTCACGTATTCACCAATTCCTTCGCTATCCGGCCTCGAAACGATCGCCGAGAGCTTGGCGCACATTTGGCCGAATGTCGGCAAGACGCCCGAAAGATCTCAAAAAGAGAACCAAAGTTCTCGTAGTAAGCGCGAAGCTAAATTCTCTCAAAAAGCGTTCTAGTGCGAACGACACTTTTGTACGCACCGCAGTGCTTCGCCGAGCTCGGTTATACATACGCCGTAACGCTACGGTACGACCAGACCGAGAGCTCGCATGCATCGTGTTGTGCACGAGTCGCCGCAGCGACGACACCTCTTACAGTACCGAACCGAGCGGCCGGGCGGTCGGCGACGCACGGTCTAACGCACGGCGGTATATGGGCGCCGGCGGTGAAATTTCGACGCCGCGCGGACTTAGCCGCTGCGGCGCACGGTAGTTACCTCCGCGTCAAAGATCTCGAGCTCCGTGTTGTTTTACGGCTCGGAGGTACGTACGGACCGCACGAACGGCAGAGTCCTCGAGATACAAAATTTCTTCGTCACGTATTCACCAATTCCTTCGCTATCCGGCCTCGAAACGATCGCCGAGAGCTTGGCGCACATTTGGCCGAATGTCGGCAAGACGCCCGAAAGATCTCAAAAAGAGAACCAAAGTTCTCGTAGTAAGCGCGAAGCTAAATTCTCTCAAAAAGCGTTCTAGTGCGAACGACACTTTTGTACGCACCGCAGTGCTTCGCCGAGCTCGGTTATACATACGCCGTAACGCTACGGTACGACCAGACCGAGAGCTCGCATGCATCGTGTTGTGCACGAGTCGCCGCAGCGACGACACCTCTTACAGTACCGAACCGAGCGGCCGGGCGGTCGGCGACGCACGGTCTAACGCACGGCGGTATATGGGCGCCGGCGGTGAAATTTCGACGCCGCGCGGACTTAGCCGCTGCGGCGCACGGTAGTTACCTCCGCGTCAAAGATCTCGAGCTCCGTGTTGTTTTACGGCTCGGAGGTACGTACGGACCGCACGAACGGCAGAGTCCTCGAGATACAAAATTTCTTCGTCACGTATTCACCAATTCCTTCGCTATCCGGCCTCGAAACGATCGCCGAGAGCTTGGCGCACATTTGGCCGAATGTCGGCAAGACGCCCGAAAGATCTCAAAAAGAGAACCAAAGTTCTCGTAGTAAGCGCGAAGCTAAATTCTCTCAAAAAGCGTTCTAGTGCGAACGACACTTTTGTACGCACCGCAGTGCTTCGCCGAGCTCGGTTATACATACGCCGTAACGCTACGGTACGACCAGACCGAGAGCTCGCATGCACCGTGTTGTGCACGAGTCGCCGCAGCGACGACACCTCTTACAGTACCGAACCGAGCGGCCGGGCGGTCGGCGACGCACGGTCTAACGCACGGCGGTATATGGGCGCCGGCGGTGAAATTTCGACGCCGCGCGGACTTAGCCGCTGCGGCGCACGGTAGTTACCTCCGCGTCAAAGATCTCGAGCTCCGTGTTGTTTTACGGCTCGGAGGTACGTACGGACCGCACGAACGGCAGAGTCCTCGAGATACAAAATTTCTTCGTCACGTATTCACCAATTCCTTCGCTATCCGGCCTCGAAACGATCGCCGAGAGCTTGGCGCACATTTGGCCGAATGTCGGCAAGACGCCCGAAAGATCTCAAAAAGAGAACCAAAGTTCTCGTAGTAAGCGCGAAGCTAAATTCTCTCAAAAAGCGTTCTAGTGCGAACGACACTTTTGTACGCACCGCAGTGCTTCGCCGAGCTCGGTTATACATACGCCGTAACGCTACGGTACGACCAGACCGAGAGCTCGCATGCACCGTGTTGTGCACGAGTCGCCGCAGCGACGACACCTCTTACAGTACCGAACCGAGCGGCCGGGCGGTCGGCGACGCACGGTCTAACGCACGGCGGTATATGGGCGCCGGCGGTGAAATTTCGACGCCGCGCGGACTTAGCCGCAGCGAAGTCCGCGAGCCTCGTGTTGCTTTTACCACGTAGTTACTTCCGAGCGGTCCGACCGTCAAAGTTCGCGAGCCTCGTGTTGCTTTTGGAACGTAGTTACTTCCGAGCGGTTTGATCGGCAAAGTACGCGAGCCTCGTGTTGCTTTTACCACGTAGTTACTTCCGAGCGGTCCGACCGTCAAAGTCCGCGAGCCTCGTGTTGCTTTCGGCTCGGAGTTACTTCCGCGCGGTCCTAGCGGCAAAGTACGCGAGCCTCGTGTTGCTTTCGGGTCGGAGTTACTTCCGCGCGGTCCGATCGGCAAAGTACGCGAGCCTCGTGTTGCTTTCGGCTTGGAGTTACTTCCGCGCGGTCCTAGCGGCAAAGTACGCGAGCCTCGTGTTGCTTTCGGCTCGGAGTTACTTCCGCGCGGTCCTAGCGGCAAAGTACGCGAGCCTCGTGTTGCTTTCGGCTCGGAGTTACTTCCGCGCGGTCCGATCGGCAAAGTACGCGAGCCTCGTGTTGCTTTCGGCTCGGAGTTACTTCCGCGCGGTCCTAGCGGCAAAGTACGCGAGCCTCGTGTTGCTTTCGGCTCGGAGTTACTTCCGCGCGGTCCTAGCGGCAAAGTACACGAGCCTCGTGTTGCTTTCGGCTCGGAGTTACTTCCGCGCGGTCCTAGCGACAAAGTACGCGAGCCTCGTGTTGCTTTCGGCTCGGAGTTACTTCCGCGCGGTCCGATCGGCAAAGTACGCGAGCCTCGTGTTGCTTTCGGCTCGGAGTTACTTCCGAGCGGTCCGACCGTCAAAGTCCGCGAGCCTCGTGTTGCTTTCGGCTCGGAGTTACTTCCGCGCGGTCCTAGCGGCAAAGTACGCGAGCCTCGTGTTGCTTTCGGGTCGGAGTTACTTCCGCGCGGTCCGATCGGCAAAGTACGCGAGCCTCGTGTTGCTTTCGGCTCGGAGTTACTTCCGCGCGGTCCTAGCGGCAAAGTACGCGAGCCTCGTGTTGCTTTCGGGTCGGAGTTACTTCCGCGCGGTCCGATCGGCAAAGTACGCGAGCCTCGTGTTGCTTTCGGCTTTGAGTTACTTCCGCGCGGTCCTAGCGGCAAAGTACGCGAGCCTCGTGTTGCTTTCGGCTCGGAGTTACTTCCGCGCGGTCCTAGCGGCAAAGTACGCGAGCCTCGTGTTGCTTTCGGCTCGGAGTTACTTCCGCGCGGTCCGATCGGCAAAGTACGCGAGCCTCGTGTTGCTTTCGGCTCGGAGTTACTTCCGCGCGGTCCTAGCGGCAAAGTACGCGAGCCTCGTGTTGCTTTCGGCTTGTAGCTACTTTCGAGCGGTTCGGACAACAAAGTCCGCGAGCCCTGTGTTACTACTGCTCGGGGCTGCTTCCGAACGTTTCGGGCAATCAACCTTTTGTTCTCCGTATTGTTTTTTTAAGCTATCTTAGCTATTTTCTCGTAAAAGTTAAATTTTCGCGTTTTGTGCTGTTTTTCGAGCTCTCTGCTGGCGATCGTCTATGTTCTTAAATCTCGTGTTATTTTCTTGAGCTCTTCGTAATTTCGGCCGACGAGCGGCTAAGTTTACGAGTTTTGTGTTGCTTTCTGCACGTAGTTACTTCCGAGCGGTCCGACCGTCAAAGTACGCGAGCCTCGTGTTGCTTTCGGCTCGGAGTTACTTCCGCGCGGTCCTAGCGACAAAGTACGCGAGCCTCGTGTTGCTTTCGGCTCGGAGTTACTTCCGCGCGGTCCGATCGGCAAAGTACGCGAGCCTCGTGTTGCTTTCGGCTCGGAGTTACTTCCGCGCGGTCCTAGCGGCAAAGTACGCGAGCCTCGTGTTGCTTTCGGCTCGGAGTTACTTCCGCGCGGTCCTAGCGGCAAAGTACGCGAGCCTCGTGTTGCTTTCGGCTCGTAGCTACTTTCGAGCGGTTCGGACAACAAAGTCCGCGAGCCCTGTGTTACTACTGCTCGGGGCTGCTTCCGAACGTTTCGGGCAATCAACTTTTTGTTCTCCGTATTGTTTTTTAAGCTATCTTAGCTATTTTCTCGTAAAAGTTAAATTTTCGCGTTTTGTGCTGTTTTTTCGAGCTCTCTGCTGGCGATCGTCTATGTTCTTAAATCTCGTGTTATTTTCTTGAGCTCTTCGTAATTTCGGCCGACGAGCGGCTAAGTTTACGAGTTTTGTGTTGCATTCTGCACGTAGTTACTTCCGAGCGGTCCGACCGTCAAAGTACGCGAGCCTCGTGTTGCTTTCGGCTCGGAGTTACTTCCGCGCGGTCCTAGCGACAAAGTACGCGAGCCTCGTGTTGCTTTCGGCTCGGAGTTACTTCCGCGCGGTCCTAGCGACAAAGTACGCGAGCCTCGTGTTGCTTTCGGCTCGGAGTTACTTCCGCGCGGTTCGATCGGCAAAGTACGCGAGCCTCGTGTTGCTTTCGGCTTTGAGTTACTTCCGCGCGGTCCTAGCGGCAAAGTACGCGAGCCTCGTGTTGCTTTCGGCTCGGAGTTACTTCCGCGCTGTCCGATCGGCAAAGTACGCGAACCTCGTGTTGCTACTGCTCGGGGCTGCTTCCGAACGTTTCGGGCAAATAACTTATCGTTCTCCGTAATGTTTTTGAGGTATCTGAGTTCTTATATTGTGGCAGGATAAATTTTCGCGATTTGTGCTGTGTTTTCGAGCGCTCTAAGCTGTCGGCCGGCGGAGTGGCAAAGTCCCCGAGCCTCGTGTTGCTTTCTCGAGCTCTCTAAACTGTAGGCCGACGGTGGCAAAGTCCCCGAGCCTCGTGTTGCTTTCTCGAGCTCTCTGAGCTGTCGGCCGGCGGAGTGGCAAAGTCCCCGAGCCTCGTGTTGCTTTCTCGAGCTCTCTGAGCTGTCGGCCGGCGGAGTGGCAAAGTCCCCGAGCCTCGTGTTGCTTTCTCGAGCTCTCTGAGCTGTCGGCCGGCGGAGTGGCAAAGTCCCGAGCCTCGTGTTGCTCTCGAGCTCTGAGCTGTCGGCCGGCGGAGTGGCAAAGTCCCCGAGCCTCGTGTTGCTTTCTCGAGCTCTCTGAGCTGTCGGCCGGCGGAGTGGCAAAGTCCCGAGCCTC
>NW_027228814.1:12500-17500 GCF_019399895.1 Cardiocondyla obscurior | reverse complement strand
TTTGATTTGGCGGTGGTGGAAAGATCTCTTTTAGATATAGTGCTACTTTTTGTGTTGTGACTTCTTTGCCAGCTGTTCGGGCTTCCATTGCAATTTTATGTAGCTTCTTTTCTTTAAAGTCTTCTGCTCTTGGTGTTCTGAATGACTCTAGGAAATCTAGGATTTTATTCCCCAGTTCGTCATTTTCATTTTCTTCTTCATCTTCTTCTAGGGTCTCCTCTGCTTGGTTGGTCATCTCAGCTATCAAGTTTAGTACCATTGTTTTGTACTCTTGTTGTTTCCTTTTTCCTTTGATAGCTTCGATTGTTCTCTGAGGAAAGTATTGTTGGAGTTCTTGATTCATGAATCTTGGTTGTTCTTCTATGGTCAGTTGTGCTTCTCGTCTTGCCATTAGTACTGATTCTTCATGCGTCCATCTGGTCTTGTCTCCTGTCGGGATTGCTCTCGAGTCGTACCAGTCTTTGTGAGTACGTTGTTCGTGTACTCCTCTTCCTCTAGTGGTTTGAAATGTTCGGTTGCATCCGGGGAATCCACATCTGTAGCCGGCCAGTGGTCCACTTTCCTGGTCAGTTGGTGTGAGGAGGCCAGTGGGCCCCTCACGTTCATCCGAGGCTTGGTTTCGTGTGTTTGCAGGGCCAACTAATACGAGCGGAGGGGCTGGCAACCCCAAGGCTCGGTGGCGCCGAGATCCCCCTCTCACCTGACATCTCACTGCCTAGGCAGGATAGTCAGGTGGCGAGCCCCTAATTTTTTCATTAGGGGGAGGTTCGACTTGATGGCCCCCTCCGAAAATTCCGAAGAGGGGCGCATCCTGCAGCCATGGCGTCCCTTTCCCCGAATCCGCATCCAGATCACCGAGAAAAACACCTCGGGTATACCGCCACCCTGGCGGGACCCGAACTCGGGTCTCCAGATTACGAATCCAGGGTCTAGTAACCACGACCACTGACTCGCCTTAAGAGAGTCATAGTTACTCCCGCCGTTTACCCGCGCTTGCTTGAATTTCTTCACGTTGACATTCAGAGCACTGGGCAGAAATCACATTGCGTCAACACCCGCGAGGGCCATCGCAATGCTTTGTTTTAATTAGACAGTCGGATTCCCCTAGTCCGTGCCAGTTCTGAGCTGAGCGTTGAATGGCGGCCGAAGAGGACGACCACGACGGCTCGCGCCGCCACGGAAGCCTCGCAGCAAGGAAGATCCGCGGGAGGCCAAGGCACGGGACCGAGCTCGGATCCCTGAACCGGCGCGAGAACGCCGATAGTTCACCTCGCCCAGGCCCGGCACGTCAGCCAGACCCGCTTCCCGACCAAGCCCGACACGCCCCGCTCCTCAGAGCCAATCCTTATTCCGAAGTTACGGATCCAATTTGCCGACTTCCCTTACCTACATTAGTCTATCGACTAGAGGCTCTTTACCTTGGAGACCTGCTGCGGATATGGGTACGAACCGGCGCGACACCTCCACGTGGCCCTCTCCTGGATTTTCAAGGTCCGAGGGGAAGATCCGGACACCGCCGCAACTGCGGTGCTCTTCGCGTTCCAAACCCTATCTCCCTGCTAGAGGTTTCCAGGGAACTCGAACGCTTATACAGAAAAGAAAACTCTTCCCGGATCTCCCGACGGCGTCTCCAGGTCATTTTGGGTTACCCCGACGAACACTCTTACGAGGGCCCGAATTGTATGCGGTTCCGCTGCCGGGTTCCGGAATAGGAACCGGATTCCCTTTCGCCCGACGGGCGTGTGTCAAAAGTTCACTCACCGCGCGCGACGGCACACTCGCGTGTGCGCGCGCTTTTTGTGTGCGCGAGACTTTTCTGCGACAACGAGAGTATCGTACGCCGTCATTGACATAGGATTTCTCCTAGGGCTTAGGATCGACTGACTCGTGTGCAACGGCTGTTCACACGAAACCCTTCTCCACGTCAGTCCTCCAGGGCCTCGCTGGAGTATTTGCTACTACCACCAAGATCTGCACCGACGGCGGCTCCAGGCAGGCTCGCGCCCAGACCCTTCTGCGCACACCGTCGCGACCCTCCTACTCGTCAGGGCTTCGTGGCGGCCTGTAAGCTCCGGGCGAGGAGTTACCCACGCCCTGCCCACGGCCGCCCCACTTGCCGCTGACGGCAGAGTATAGGCTCGACGCTTCAGCGCCATCCATTTTCAGGGCTAGTTGCTTCGGCAGGTGAGTTGTTACACACTCCTTAGCGGATTCCGACTTCCATGGCCACCGTCCTGCTGTCTTAAGCAACCAACGCCTTTCATGGTGTCCCATGAGCGTCGAGTTGGGCGCCTTAACTCTGCGTTTGGTTCATCCCACAGCGCCAGTTCTGCTTACCAAAAATGGCCCACTTGGCACTCTGATCCGAGATGCTCGTGGCTTCATAGTTCAAGAAAGCCAGAGATCTCACCCATTTAAAGTTTGAGAATAGGTTGAGGTCGTTTCGGCCCCAAGGCCTCTAATCATTCGCTTTACCAGATGAGACTCGCGCGCGTTCCGTGCGGAACGGCCGAGTGCCAGCTATCCTGAGGGAAACTTCGGAGGGAACCAGCTACTAGATGGTTCGATTAGTCTTTCGCCCCTATACCCAGTTCCGACGATCGATTTGCACGTCAGAATCGCTACGGACCTCCATCAGGGTTTCCCCTGACTTCGTCCTGACCAGGCATAGTTCACCATCTTTCGGGTCCCAACGTGTACGCTCTGGGTGCGCCTCTTCTCGCAATGAGAACGAGACGCCCCGGGAGTGCGGAGCCGCATCGCGACGCGGCCCATCCTCCCTCGGTCGACAACCAGGGCCGACCTTCACTTTCATTACGCCTTTAGGTATCGCTGATCCCAATGACTCGCGTACATGTTAGACTCCTTGGTCCGTGTTTCAAGACGGGTCCTAAGAGTACCCAAAGCAGTAGCGTCGCCGACCGGTATCGGTCCCCGAGTTGCCCCGGGGAACGTTTGCAGGCCTGTCGAAGGTTAACCGTACGACCAACAGCGGGCCAGGACCGGTGACGGCGCTAGGTCCGTAAGCCTCCGTGTACCGTGGCGCGCGCTTGCGACGGCCTCGACGCACTTCCGCGTGTGTGAGAGCTGCGGCCTGATACCTTGCGTGTACCGCCGGGCAGCCGGCCGGGCGACCGAGGGTTTGACGGCGTGCCGTGTTACCGGCGACGCGTCAGACACCGCACCGGGCCGTAGACCGACACCCAGCGGGTCGCGACGTTCTACTAGGGGAGAAGTGCACGACGACGAAAACGCCGGACATCGGCGCGCGGCAGCGCCCGCGCGCGAGCCGTGAGGCCCCGCGGGCATCGCCCACCGACGCGAAGCCAGCGTCGCTGACGATGAATCTCCCGTTCGATCTTTTGGGTTTCTTAGGTTTACCCCTGAACGGTTTCACGTACTCTTGAACTCTCTCTTCAAAGTTCTTTTCAACTTTCCCTCACGGTACTTGTTCGCTATCGGTCTCGTGGTCGTATTTAGCCTTAGATGGAGTTTACCACCCACTTAGAGCTGCACTCTCAAGCAACCCGACTCTAAGGAGAGATCCTCCCGAGACGCGCACCGGTCGCTACGGGCCTGGCACCCTCTGCGGGTAAGTGGCCCCATTCAAGATGGACTTGGACGCGACGCGGCACCTCGGGATAAGCGGACCCTCCCAAACACCACATTTCCCTGCGGCGGAACCGCGGGATTCGGTGCTGGGCTCTTTCCTGTTCGCTCGCCGCTACTAAGGAAATCCTGGTTAGTTTCTTTTCCTCCGCTTAATAATATGCTTAAATTCAGCGGGTGATCTCGCCTGCTCTGAGGTCGTCAAAAGAAATTGTCGTGAGGCTGTACTATATATATATAATACGAAGAAGGCGAGACGACGACGACGACGACGCGAGAGAAAAGAGAAACGCAACGCGGCGAAACGCCGCGCGCGAGCGCTTGGTTAGACTACGCCGCGTGCCCCGGTCAAGAGCTGCTACCATACATAGCGCTTTCGTGGACTCGGGAACACGCGCGGTCGACCCGCGCGCGATCTCTCACCTCGCACACACTTTTGCTGCGCAGGGGGCGATCGGTGCACGCAAAATATTTGAAAGAAGAGACGAAGGGAAAATGAGAAAACGAACGAGGCAGAGAGAACAACCGCGAGAGCGTGGTGGTCTTTCGTCGACGTTGCGTCAACCGCGCCGCGATCCGCGCGCCCGCGCGCGCCAACCAACCGACCACGACGACAACTGGCCAGCCAGCCCGACGCGAACGTCGGAGGCCGGTTTGCGCGTCGTGGTGGCGTCGGCAACGCGACTGCGGCGGCGGCCGGCAGCAGCTGCAGCGGCGACGACCACTCTCTCTCTCTTATAATACGGTCAGGTTCTCTCGTATCTTTGCTTCGTCGTATATATCTCTAAAATCCCTCCTCTCGAGTTTCCTTTGCGTTGGCGGCGGTAAAGCGACGATATGCGCTCTGTGCAGAAGGAGAACGAGGAGGCGCGCGATTATCTCGCGGCCTCTATTCTCCTCTCCGATCTTCATTCGAAGAAGGAGAGGAAAACTCAAACTCGGTTCTCCGCGCTCCTTATGAACTACTTCTCCGTGGATCAGCCTTGGATCCCGCGCGCGCCGCAAGCGGCACACAGGCCACCTTCCGGGAGTACAAGCGCGAACGAATTGTCGGCTTGTTTCACTCCGGGCGGCGGCGCGCGCGAGGCAGATCTACTCTTTTTCGTTCGGCGCGTATATACGTATAACGTATAAACTCCTTGCAAGAGCTCGCCACGTTTATCACCACCGCGCACGTCCTTCCCTCCCGTGCGTGTGTGCGTGCGTGCGTCTCTCTGCGATTCTCGATCGCATCTTTCGGTCGGTCGTCGTTCATTCGTTCGACCCTCAAACCTCGTTATTTCGGACGACGCCCAACGGGGGCGCGAGAGTACGCCGCCGTTCCGCGAGTATAGAGAGCGCGCGCAGAGAGCGCGAGAGCCTTCGTAAAACCCTGATGGAATCCAGCAACT
>NW_027228814.1:0-7500 GCF_019399895.1 Cardiocondyla obscurior | reverse complement strand
CCAGACCGAGAGCTCGCATGCATCGTGTTGTGCACGAGTCGCCTCAGCGACGACACCTCTTACAGTACCGAACCGAGCGGCCGGGCGGTCGGCGACGCACGGTCTAACGCACGGCGGTGTATGGGCGCCGGCGGTGAAATTTCGACGCCGCGCGGACTTAGCCGCTGCGGCGCACGGTAGTTACCTCCGCGTCAAAGATCTCGAGCTCCGTGTTGTTTTACGGCTCGGAGGTACGTACGGACCGCACGAACGGCAGAGTCCTCGAGATACAAAATTTCTTCGTCAAGTATTCACCAATTCCTTCGCTATCCGGCCTCGAAACGATCGCCGAGAGCTTGGCGCACATTTGGCCGAATGTCGGCAAGACGCCCGAAAGATCTCAAAAAGAGAACCAAAGTTCTCGTAGTAAGCGCGAAGCTAAATTCTTCAAAAAGCGTTCTAGTGCGAACGACACTTTTGTACGCACCGCAGTGCTTCGCCGAGCTCGGTTATACATACGCCGTAACGCTACGGTACGACCAGACCGAGAGCTCGCATGCACCGTGTTGTGCACGAGTCGCCGCAGCGACGACACCTCTTACAGTACCGAACCGAGCGGCCGGGCGGTCGGCGACGCACGGTCTAACGCACGGCGGTATATGGGCGCCGGCGGTGAAATTTCGACGCCGCGCGGACTTAGCCGCTGCGGCGCACGGTAGTTACCTCCGCGTCAAAGATCTCGAGCTCCGTGTTGTTTTACGGCTCGGAGGTACGTACGGACCGCACGAACGGCAGAGTCCTCGAGATACAAAATTTCTTCGTCACGTATTCACCAATTCCTTCGCTATCCGGCCTCGAAACGATCGCCGAGAGCTTGGCGCACATTTGGCCGAATGTCGGCAAGACGCCCGAAAGATCTCAAAAAGAGAACCAAAGTTCTCGTAGTAAGCGCGAAGCTAAATTCTCTCAAAAAGCGTTCTAGTGCGAACGACACTTTTGTACGCACCGCAGTGCTTCGCCGAGCTCGGTTATACATACGCCGTAACGCTACGGTACGACCAGACCGAGAGCTCGCATGCATCGTGTTGTGCACGAGTCGCCGCAGCGACGACACCTCTTACAGTACCGAACCGAGCGGCCGGGCGGTCGGCGACGCACGGTCTAACGCACGGCGGTATATGGGCGCCGGCGGTGAAATTTCGACGCCGCGCGGACTTAGCCGCTGCGGCGCACGGTAGTTACCTCCGCGTCAAAGATCTCGAGCTCCGTGTTGTTTTACGGCTCGGAGGTACGTACGGACCGCACGAACGGCAGAGTCCTCGAGATACAAAATTTCTTCGTCACGTATTCACCAATTCCTTCGCTATCCGGCCTCGAAACGATCGCCGAGAGCTTGGCGCACATTTGGCCGAATGTCGGCAAGACGCCCGAAAGATCTCAAAAGAGAACCAAAGTTCTCGTAGTAAGCGCGAAGCTAAATTCTCTCAAAAAGCGTTCTAGTGCGAACGACACTTTTGTACGCACCGCAGTGCTTCGCCGAGCTCGGTTATACATACGCCGTAACGCTACGGTACGACCAGACCGAGAGCTCGCATGCATCGTGTTGTGCACGAGTCGCCGCAGCGACGACACCTCTTACAGTACCGAACCGAGCGGCCGGGCGGTCGGCGACGCACGGTCTAACGCACGGCGGTATATGGGCGCCGGCGGTGAAATTTCGACGCCGCGCGGACTTAGCCGCTGCGGCGCACGGTAGTTACCTCCGCGTCAAAGATCTCGAGCTCCGTGTTGTTTTACGGCTCGGAGGTACGTACGGACCGCACGAACGGCAGAGTCCTCGAGATACAAAATTTCTTCGTCACGTATTCACCAATTCCTTCGCTATCCGGCCTCGAAACGATCGCCGAGAGCTTGGCGCACATTTGGCCGAATGTCGGCAAGACGCCCGAAAGATCTCAAAAGAGAACCAAAGTTCTCGTAGTAAGCGCGAAGCTAAATTCTCTCAAAAAGCGTTCTAGTGCGAACGACACCTTTGTACGCACCGCAGTGCTTCGCCGAGCTCGGTTATACATACGCCGTAACGCTACGGTACGACCAGACCGAGAGCTCGCATGCACCGTGTTGTGCACGAGTCGCCGCAGCGACGACACCTCTTACAGTACCGAACCGAGCGGCCGGGCGGTCGGCGACGCACGGTCTAACGCACGGCGGTATATGGGCGCCGGCGGTGAAATTTCGACGCCGCGCGGACTTAGCCGCTGCGGCGCACGGTAGTTACCTCCGCGTCAAAGATCTCGAGCTCCGTGTTGTTTTACGGCTCGGAGGTACGTACGGACCGCACGAACGGCAGAGTCCTCGAGATACAAAATTTCTTCGTCACGTATTCACCAATTCCTTCGCTATCCGGCCTCGAAACGATCGCCGAGAGCTTGGCGCACATTTGGCCGAATGTCGGCAAGACGCCCGAAAGATCTCAAAAAGAGAACCAAAGTTCTCGTAGTAAGCGCGAAGCTAAATTTTTCAAAAGCGTTCTAGTGCGAACGACACTTTGTACGCACCGCAGTGCTCGCCGAGCTCGGTTATACATACGCCGTAACGCTACGGTACGACCAGACCGAGAGCTCGCATGCACCGCCAGGTAATGACGCCGCAGCGACGACACCTCTACAGTACCGAACCGAGCGGCCGGGCGGTCGGCGACGCACGGTCTAACGCACGGCGGTATATGGGCGCCGGCGGTGAAATTTCGACGCCGCGCGGACTTAGCCGCAGAAGTCCGCGAGCCTCGTGTTGCTTTTACCTCGTAGTTACTTCCGAGCGGTCCGACCGTCAAAGTTCGCGAGCCTCGTGTTGCTTTTGAACGTAGTTACTTCCGCGCGGTTTGATCGGCAAAGTACGCGAGCCTCGTGTTGCTTTTACTCGTAGTTACTTCCGAGCGGTCCGACCGTCAAAGTACGCGAGCCTCGTGTTGCTTTCGGCTCGGAGTTACTTCCGCGCGGTCCTAGCGGCAAAGTACGCGAGCCTCGTGTTGCTTTCGGCTCGGAGTTACTTCCGCGCGGTCCGATCGGCAAAGTACGCGAGCCTCGTGTTGCTTTCGGCTCGGAGTTACTTCCGCGCGGTCCTAGCGGCAAAGTACGCGAGCCTCGTGTTGCTTTCGGCTCGGAGTTACTTCCGCGCGGTCCTAGCGGCAAAGTACGCGAGCCTCGTGTTGCTTTCGGCTCGGAGTTACTTCCGCGCGGTCCGATCGGCAAAGTACGCGAGCCTCGTGTTGCTTTCGGCTCGGAGTTACTTCCGCGCGGTCCTAGCGGCAAAGTACGCGAGCCTCGTGTTGCTTTCGGCTCGGAGTTACTTCCGCGCGGTCCTAGCGGCAAAGTACGCGAGCCTCGTGTTGCTTTCGGCTCGGAGTTACTTCCGCGCGGTCCCAGAAGTACGCGAGCCTGTGAGTCTGCTCGGCTTCTGGTCGAGCGCTCGCGCGGTCCGATCGGCAAAGTACGCGAGCCTCGTGTTGCTTTACCATTAGTCGCGGTCCTAGCGGTGCATTGATTTGTTGCTTTCGGCTCGGAGTTACTTCCGCGCGGTCCATGAGTACGCGAGCCTCGTGTTGCTTTCGGCTCGAGTTCGCGCGGTCCGATCGGCAAAGTACGCGAGCCTCGTGTTGCTTTCGGCTCGGAGTTACTTCCGCGCGGTCCGACCGTCAAAGTACGCGAGCCTCGTGTTGCTTTCGGCTCGGAGTTACTTCCGCGCGGTCCTAGCGGCAAAGTACGCGAGCCTCGTGTTGCTTTCGGCTCGGAGTTACTTCCGCGCGGTCCGATCCGCAAAGTACGCGAGCCTCGTGTTGCTTTCGGCTCGGAGTTACTTCCGCGCGGTCCTAGCGGCAAAGTACGCGAGCCTCGTGTTGCTTTCGGCTCGGAGTTACTTCCGCGCGGTCCGATCGGCAAAGTACGCGAGCCTCGTGTTGCTTTCGGCTCGGAGTTACTTCCGCGCGGTCCTAGCGGCAAAGTACGCGAGCCTCGTGTTGCTTTCGGCTCGGAGTTACTTCCGCGCGGTCCTAGCGGCAAAGTACGCGAGCCTCGTGTTGCTTTCGGCTCGGAGTTACTTCCGCGCGGTCCGATCGGCAAAGTACGCGAGCCTCGTGTTGCTTTCGGCTCTGAGTTACTTCCGCGCGGTCCGACCGGCAAAGTACGCGAGCCTCGTGTTGCTTTCGGCTCGGAGTTACTTCCGCGCGGTCCTAGCGGCAAAGTACGCGAGCCTCGTGTTGCTTTCGGCTCGGAGTTACTTCCGCGCGGTCCGATCGGCAAAGTACGCGAGCCTCGTGTTGCTTTCGGCTCGGAGTTACTTCCGCGCGGTCCTAGCGGCAAAGTACGCGAGCCTCGTGTTGCTTTCGGCTCGGAGTTACTTCCGCGCGGTCCTAGCGGCAAAGTACGCGAGCCTCGTGTTGCTTTCGCCTCGGAGTTACTTCCGCGCGGTCCGATCGGCAAAGTACGCGAGCCTCGTGTTGCTTTCGGCTCGGAGTTACTTCCGCGCGGTCCTAGTGGCAAAGTACGCGAGCCTCGTGTTGCTTTCGGCTTCGAGTTACTTCCGCGCGGTCCTAGCGGCAAAGTACGCGAGCCTCGTGTTGCTTTCGGCTCGGAGTTACTTCCGCGCGGTTTTAGCGACAAAGTACGCGAGCCTCGTGTTGCTTTCGGCTCGGAGTTACTTCCGCGCGGTCCGATCGGCAAAGTACGCGAGCCTCGTGTTGCTTTCGGCTCGGAGTTACTTCCGCGCGGTCCTAGCGGCAAAGTACGCGAGCCTCGTGTTGCTTTCGGCTCGGAGTTACTTCCGCGCGGTCCTAGCGAAAGTACGCGAGCCTCGTGTTGCTTTCGGCTCGAGAGTTTCCGCGCGGTCCGATCGGCAAAGTACGCGAGCCTCGTGTTGCTTTCGGCTCGGAGTTACTTCCGCGCGGTCCGACCGTCAAAGTACGCGAGCCTCGTGTTGCTTTCGGCTCGGAGTTACTTCCGCGCGGTCCTAGCGGCAAAGTACGCGAGCCTCGTGTTGCTTTCGGCTCGGAGTTACCTCCGCGCGGTCCGATCGGCAAAGTACGCGAGCCTCGTGTTGCTTTCGGCTCGGAGTTACTTCCGCGCGGTCCTAGCGGCAAAGTACGCGAGCCTCGTGTTGCTTTCTGGTCGGAGTTACTTCCGCGCGGTCCGATCGGCAAAGTACGCGAGCCTCGTGTTGCTTTCGGCTCGGAGTTACTTCCGCGCGGTCCTAGCGGCAAAGTACGCGAGCCTCGTGTTGCTTTCGGCTCGGAGTTACTTCCGCGCGGTCCTAGCGGCAAAGTACGCGAGCCTCGTGTTGCTTTCGGCTCGGAGTTACTTCCGCGCGGTCCGATCGGCAAAGTACGCGAGCCTCGTGTTGCTTTCGGCTCGGAGTTACTTCCGCGCGGTCCTAGCGGCAAAGTACGCGAGCCTCGTGTTGCTTTCGGCTCGTAGCTACTTTCGAGCGGTTCGGACAACAAAGTCCGCGAGCCCTGTGTTACTACTGCTCGGGGCTGCTTCCGAACGTTTCGGGCAATCAACCTTTTGTTCTCCGTATTGTTTTTTTAAGCTATCTTAGCTATTTTCTCGTAAAAGTTAAATTTTCGCGTTTTGTGCTGTTTTTCGAGCTCTCTGCTGGCGATCGTCTATGTTCTTAAATCTCGTGTTATTTTCTTGAGCTCTTCGTAATTTCGGCCGACGAGCGGCTAAGTTTACGAGTTTTGTGTTGCTTTCTGCACGTAGTTACTTCCGAGCGGTCCGACCGTCAAAGTACGCGAGCCTCGTGTTGCTTTCGGCTCGGAGTTACTTCCGCGCGGTCCTAGCGACAAAGTACGCGAGCCTCGTGTTGCTTTCGGCTCGGAGTTACTTCCGCGCGGTCCGATCGGCAAAGTACGCGAGCCTCGTGTTGCTTTCGGCTCGGAGTTACTTCCGCGCGGTCCTAGCGGCAAAGTACGCGAGCCTCGTGTTGCTTTCGGCTCGGAGTTACTTCCGCGCGGTCCTAGCGGCAAAGTACGCGAGCCTCGTGTTGCTTTCGGCTCGGAGTTACTTCCGCGCGGTCCGAGCGGCAAAGTACGCGAGCCTCGTGTTGCTTTCGGCTCGGAGTTATTTCCGCGCGGTCCTAGCGGCAAAGTACGCGAGCCTCGTGTTGCTTTCGGCTCGGAGTTACCTCCGCGCGGTCCTAGCGGCAAAGTACGCGAGCCTCGTGTTGCTTTCGGCTCGGAGTTACTTCCGCGCGGTCCTAGCGACAAAGTACGCGAGCCTCGTGTTGCTTTCGGCTCGGAGTTACTTCCGCGCGGTCCGATCGGCAAAGTACGCGAGCCTCGTGTTGCTTTCGGCTCGGAGTTACTTCCGCGCGGTCCGATCAAAGTACGCGAGCCTCGTGTTGCTTTCGGCTCGGAGTTACTTCCGCGCGGTCCTAGCGGCAAAGTACGCGAGCCTCGTGTTGCTTTCGGCTCGGAGTTACTTCCGCGCGGTCCGATCGGCAAAGTACGCGAGCCTCGTGTTGCTTTCGGCTCGGAGTTACTTCCGCGCGGTCCTAGCGGCAAAGTACGCGAGCCTCGTGTTGCTTTCGGCTCGGAGTTACTTCCGCGCGGTCCGATCGGCAAAGTACGCGAGCCTCGTGTTGCTTTCGGCTTTGAGTTACTTCCGCGCGGTCCTAGCGGCAAAGTACGCGAGCCTCGTGTTGCTTTCGGCTCGGAGTTACTTCCGCGCGGTCCTAGCGGCAAAGTACGCGAGCCTCGTGTTGCTTTCGGCTCGGAGTTACTTCCGCGCGGTCCGATCGGCAAAGTACGCGAGCCTCGTGTTGCTTTCGGCTCGGAGTTACTTCCGCGCGGTCCTAGCGGCAAAGTACGCGAGCCTCGTGTTGCTTTCGGCTCGTAGCTACTTTCGAGCGGTTCGGACAACAAAGTCCGCGAGCCCTGTGTTACTACTGCTCGGGGCTGCTTCCGAACGTTTCGGGCAATCAACCTTTTGTTCTCCGTATTGTTTTTTTAAGCTATCTTAGCTATTTTCTCGTAAAAGTTAAATTTTCGCGTTTTGTGCTGTTTTTCGAGCTCTCTGCTGGCGATCGTCTATGTTCTTAAATCTCGTGTTATTTTCTTGAGCTCTTCGTAATTTCGGCCGACGAGCGGCTAAGTTTACGAGTTTTGTGTTGCTTTCTGCACGTAGTTACTTCCGAGCGGTCCGACCGTCAAAGTACGCGAGCCCGTGTTGCTTTCGGCTCGAGTTACTTCCGCGCGGTCCTAGCGACAAAGTACGCGAGCCTCGTGTTGCTTTCGGCTCGGAGTTACTTCCGCGCGGTCCGATCGGCAAAGTACGCGAGCCTCGTGTTGCTTTCGGCTTCGAGTTACTTCCGCGCGGTCCTAGCGGCAAAGTACGCGAGCCTCGTGTTGCTTTCGGCTCGGAGTTACTACCGCGCGGTCCTAGCGGCAAAGTACGCGAGCCTCGTGTTGCTTTCGGCTCGTAGCTTTCGCGCGGTTCGGACAACAAAGTACGCGAGCCCTGTGTT
>NW_027228813.1:0-91802 GCF_019399895.1 Cardiocondyla obscurior | reverse complement strand
AAAAAAATTTTTAAAAATCTGACCACGTGACGTCGTGCGGTGACGTCAGCAGATGCCCACGTGACAATTTTTAGCGTCCTACTTCTCCAGGGGCGAAGATATTGACGAAAAACGTAAAAAAAATTTTTTAAAATCTGACCACGTGACGTCGTGCGGTGACGTCAGCAGATGCCCACGTGATTATTTAGAGCGTTTTACTTCCTCTAGGGGCGAAGATATTGACAAAAAACAAAAAAAAAATTTTTAAAAATTTGACCACGTGACGTCGTGCGGTGACGTCAGCAAATGCCCACGTGACCATTTTTAGCGTCCTACTTTCTCCAGGGGCGAAGATATTGACAAAAAACAAAAAAAAAATTTTTGAAAATCTGACCACGTGACGTCGTGCGGTGACGTTAGCAGATGCCCACGTGATTATTTTTAGCGTTTTACCCTTTCTAGGGGCGACAATATTGACGAAAAACGAAAAAAAAGTTTTTGAAAATCTGATCACGTGACGTCGTGCGGTGACGTCAGCAGATGCTTACGTGACCATATTTAGCGTCCTAACTCCTCCAGGAGCGAAGATATTGACGATAAACGAAAAAGAAATTTCTGAAAATCTGACTACGTGACGTCGTGCGGTGACGTCAGCAGATGCCCACGTGACCATTTTTAGCGTTTTACTTTTTCCAGAAGCGAAGATATTGACGAAAAACAAAAAAAAAATTTTTGAAAATCTGACCACGTGACGTCGTGCGGTGACGTCAGCAGATGCCCACGTGACCATTTTTAGCGTTTTACCCCCTCCAGGAGCGAAGATTTTGACGAAAAACGAAAAAAAAATTTTTGAAAATCTGACCACGTGACGTCGTGCGGTGACGTCAGCAGATGCCCACGTGATTATTTTCAGCGTTTACTTCTTCCAGGGCGAAGATATACGAAAAACGCAAAAAATTTTTGAAAATCTGACCACGTGACGTCGTGCGGTGACGTCAGCAGATGCCCACGTGATTATTTTCAGCGTTTTACTTCCTCCAGGGGCGAAGATATTGACGAAAAACGAAAAAAAAATTTTTGAAAATTTGACCACGTGACGTCGTGCGGTGACGTCAGCAGATGCCCACGTGACCATTCTTAGCGTTTTATCCTCTTCAAAAGCGAAGATATTGACGAAAAACAAAAAAAAATTTTTGAAAATTTGACCACGTGACGTCGTGCGGTAACGTCAGCAGATGCCCACGTGACCATTTTTAGCGTCCTACTTTCTCCAAAAGCGAAGATATTGACGATAAACGAAAAGAAATTTTTAAATCTGACCACGTGACGTCGTGCGGTGACGTCAGCAGATGCCACGTGATTATTTTTAGCGTTTTACTCCTTCAGGGGCGAAGATTTTGACGAAAAACGAAAAAAAAATTTTGAAATTTGACCACGTGACGTCGTGCGGTGACGTCAGCAGATGCCCACGTGATTATTTTCAGCGTTTTACTTCCTCCAGGGGCGAAGATATTGACGAAAAACAAAAAAAAAATTTTTGAAAATCTGACCACGTGACGTCGTGCGGTGACGTCAGCAGATGCCCACGTGACCATTTTTAGCGTTTTACTTCCTCCAGGAGCGAAGATATTGACGAAAAACGAAATTTTTGAAAATCTGACCACGTGACGTCGTGCGGTGACGTCAGCAGATGCCCACGTGACCATTTTTAGCGTTTTACCCTTTCCAGGAGCGAAGATATTGACGAAAAACAAAAAAGAAATTTTTGAAAATCTGACCACGTGACGTCGTGCGGTGACGTCAGCAGATGCCCACGTGATTATTTTCAGCGTTTTACTTCCTCCAGGAGCGAAGATATTGACGAAAAACGAAAAAAAAATTTTTGAAAATCTGACCACGTGACGTCGTGCGGTGACGTCAGCAGATGCCCACGTGACCATTTTTAGCGTTTTACTTTCTCCAGGAGCGAAGATATTGACGAAAAACAAAAAAGAATTTTTGAAAATCTGACCACGTGACGTCGTGCGGTGACGTCAGCAGATGCCTACGTGACCATTTTTAGCGTCCTACCCCTTCCAGGGGCAAAGATATTGACGAAAAACAATAGAAAAATTTTTGAAAATCTGACGACGTGACGTCGTGCGGTGACGTCAGCAGATGCCCACGTGACCATTTTTAGCGTTTTACTCCTCCAGGAGCGAAGATATTGACGAAAAACAAAAAAAATTTTTGAAAATCTGACCACGTGACGTCGTGCGGTGACGTCAGCAGATGCCCACGTGACAATTTTTAGCGTCCTACTTCTCCAGGGCGAAGATATTGACGAAAAACAAAAAGAAATTTTAAAATCTGACCACGTGACGTCGTGCGGTGACGTCAGCAGATGCCCACGTGATTATTTTCAGCGTTTTACTTTCTTCAGGGGCGAAGATATTGACGAAAAACGAAAAAAAAATTTTTTAAAATTTGACCACGTGACGTCGTGCGGTGACGTCAGCAGATGCCCACGTGACAATTCTTAGCGTTCTATTTTTTCAAAAGCGAAGATATTGACGAAAAACAAAAAAGAAATTTTTGAAAATTTGACCACGTGACGTCGTGCGGTGACGTCAGCAGATGCCCACGTGACCATTTTTAGCGTCCTACTTTCTCCAGGAGCGAAGATATTGACGAAAAACGAAAAAATTTTAAAATCTGACCACGTGACGTCGTGCGGTGACGTCAGCAGATGCCCACGTGATTATTTTCAGCGTTTTACTTCTTCCAAAGGCGAAGATATTGACGAAAACGAAAAAAATTTTGAAAATTTGACCACGTGACGTCGTGCGGTGACGTCAGCAGATGCCCACGTGACCATTTTCAGCGTCCTACCCCTTCCAGGGGCGAAGATATTGACGAAAAACGAAAAAAAAATTTTTGAAAATCTGACCACGTGACGTCGTGCGGTGACGTCAGCAGATGCCCACGTGACCATTTTTAGCGTCCTACCCTCTCCAGGGGCGGAGATGTTGACGAAAAACATAAAAGTAATTTTTAAAAATCTGACCACGTAACGTCGTGCGGTGACGTCAGCAGATGCCCACGTGACAATTTTAGCGTCCTACCCCTCCAGGGCGGATTCACGAAAAACAAAAAGAAGTTTTTAAAAATTTGACCACGTGACGTCGTGCGTTGACGTCAGCAGATGCCCACGTGATCATTTTTAGCGTCCTATTTTTTCCAGGAACGAAGATATTGACGAAAAACGAATAAAAAATTTTTGAAAATCTGACCACGTGACGTCGTGCGGTGACGTCAGCAGATGCCAACGTGACAATTTTTAGCGTCCTACTCCCTCCAGGGGCGGAGATTTTAACGAAAAACAAAACAGAAGTTTTTAAAAAATTGACCATGTGACGTCGTGCGATGACGTCAGCAGATGCCCACGTGACCATTTTTAGCGTTCTACCCCCTCCAGGGGCCAAGATATTGACGAAAAACAAAAAGAATTTTTAAAATTTGACCACGTGACGTCGTGCGGTGACGTCAGCAGATGCTCACGTTACCATTTTTAGCGTCCTACTTTTTCCAGGAGCGGAGATATTAACGAAAAACAAAAAAAAATTTGAAAATTTGACCACGTGACGTCGTGCGGTGACGTCAGCAGATGCCCACGTGACCATTTTTAGCGTCCTACTTTTTCAGGAGCGGAGATATTGACGAAAAACAAAAAAAATTTTAAAAATCTGACCACGTGACGTCGTGCGGTGACGTCAGCAAATGCCCACGTGACAATTTTTAGCGTCCTACCTCCAGGGGCGGAGATATTGACGAAAAACAAAAAGAAGTTTTTAAAAATTTGACCACGTGACGTCGTGCGGTGACGTCAGCAGATGCCCACGTGATCATTTTTAGCGTTTTACTTTCTCCAGGAGCGAAGATATTGACGAAAAACGAAAAAAAAATTTTTGAAAATCTGACCACGTGACGTCGTGCGGTGACGTCAGCAGATGCCCACGTGACCATTTTTAGCGTCCTACCCTTTCCAGGGGCAAAAATATTGACGAAAAACAAAAAAAAATTTTTGAAAATCTGACCACGTGACGTCGTGCGGTGACGTCAGCAGATGCCCACGTGACCATTTTTAGCGTTTTACTCCCTCCAGGAGCGAAGATATTGACGAAAAACGAAAAAAAATTTTTGAAAATCTGACCACGTGACGTCGTGCGGTGACGTCAGCAGATGCCCACGTGACCATTTTTAGCGTTTTACTTTTTCCAGGAGCGAAGATATTGACGAAAAACGAAAAAGAAATTTTTGAGAATCTGACCACGTGACGTCGTGCGGTGACGTCAGCAGATGCCCACGTGACCATTTTTAGCGTCCTACCCTTTCCAGGACGAAGATATTGACGAAAAACAAAAAGAAATTTTTAAAATTTGATTACGTGACGTCGTGCGGTGACGTCAGCAGATGCCCACGTGATTATTTTCAGCGTTTTACTTCCTCCAGAGGCGAAGATATTGACGAAAAACGAAAAAAAAATTTTTGAAAATCTGACCACGTGACGTCGTGCGGTGACGTCAACAGATGCCCACGTGATCATTTTTAGCGTTTTACTCCCTCCAGGAGCGAAGATATTGACGAAAAACAAAAAAAAAATTTTTGCAAATCTGACCACGTGACGTCGTGCGGTGACGTCAGCAGATGCCCACGTGACAATTTTTAGCGTCCTACTTCTCCAGGGGCGAAGATATTGACGAAAAACGTAAAAAAAATTTTTTAAAATCTGACCACGTGACGTCGTGCGGTGACGTCAGCAGATGCCCACGTGATTATTTAGAGCGTTTTACTTCCTCTAGGGGCGAAGATATTGACAAAAAACAAAAAAATTTTTAAAATTTGACCACGTGACGTCGTGCGGTGACGTCAGCAAATGCCCACGTGACCATTTTTAGCGTCCTACTTTCTCCAGGGGCGAAGATATTGACAAAAAACAAAAAAAAAATTTTTGAAAATCTGACCACGTGACGTCGTGCGGTGACGTTAGCAGATGCCCACGTGATTATTTTTAGCGTTTTACCTTTCTAGGGGCGACAATATTGACGAAAAACGAAAAAAGTTTTGAAAATCTGATCACGTGACGTCGTGCGGTGACGTCAGCAGATGCTTACGTGACCATATTTAGCGTCCTAACTCCTCCAGGAGCGAAGATATTGACGATAAACGAAAAAGAAATTTCTGAAAATCTGACTACGTGACGTCGTGCGGTGACGTCAGCAGATGCCCACGTGATTATTTTCAGCGTTTTACTTTTTCCAGGGGCAAAGATATTGACGAAAAACAAAAAAAAAATTTTTTGAAATCTGACCACGTGACGTCGTGCGGTGACGTCAGCAGATGCCCACGTGACCATTTTTAGCGTTTTACCCCCTCCAGGAGCGAAGATATTGACGAAAAACGAAAAAGAAATTTTTGAAAATTTGACCACGTGACGTCGTGCGGTGACGTCAGCAGATGCCCACGTGATTATTTTCAGCGTTTTACTTCTTCCAGGGGCGAAGATATTGACGAAAAACAAAGAAAAAATTTTTGAAAATCTGACCACGTGACGTCGTGCGGTGACGTCAGCAGATGCCCACGTGATTATTTTCAGCGTTTTACTTCCTGCAGGGGCGAAGACATTGACGAAAAACGATAAAAAAATTTTTGAAAATTTGACCACGTGACGTCGTGCGGTGACGTCAGCAGATGCCCACGTGACCATTCTTAGCGTTTTATCCTTTTCAAAAGCGAAGATATTGACGAAAAACAAAAAAAAAATTTATGAAAATTTGATTACTTGACGTCGTGCGGTAACGTCAGCAGATGCCCACGTGACCATTTTTAGCGTCCTACTTTCTCCAGGAGCGAAGATATTGACGATAAACGAAAAAGAAATTTTTTTAAATCTGACCACGTGACGTCGTGCGGTGACGTCAGCAGATGCCCACGTGATTATTTTTAGCGTTTTTCTCCCTTCAGGGGCAAAGATTTTGACGAAAAACGAAAAAAAAATTTTTGAAAATTTGACCACGTGACGTCGTGCGGTGACGTCAGCAGATGCCCACGTGATTATTTTCAGCGCTTTACTTTCTCCAGGAACGAAGATGTTGACGAAAAACAAAAAAAAAATTTTTGAAAATCTGACCACGTGACGTCGTGCGGTGACGTCAACAGATGCCCACGTGACCATTTTTAGCGTTTTACTTCCTCCAGGAGCGAAGATATTGACGAAAAACGAAAAAGAAATTTTTGAGAATCTGACCACGTGACGTCGTGCGGTGACGTCAGCAGATGCCCACGTGACCATTTTTAGCGTCCTACCCTTTCCAGGAACGAAGATATTGACGAAAAACAAAAAAGAAATTTTTTAAAATTTAATTACGTGACGTCGTGCGGTGACGTCAGCAGATGCCCACGTGATTATTTTCAGCGTTTTACTTCCTCCAGAGGCGAAGATATTGACGAAAAACAAAAAAAAAATTTTTGAAAATCTGACCACTTGACGTCGTGCGGTGACGTCAACAGATGCCCACGTGACCATTTTTAGCGTTTTATTTTCTTCAGGAGCGAAAATATTGACGAAAAACAAAAAAAAAATTTTTGAAAATCTGTCCACGTGACGTCGTGCGGTGACGTCAGCAGATGCCTACGTGACCATTTTTAGTGTCCTACCCTTTCCAGGGGCAAAAATATTGACGAAAAACAAAAAAAAAATTTTTGAAAATCTGACCACGTGACGTCGTGCGGTGACGTCAACAGATGCCCACGTGACCATTTTTAGCGTTTTACTCCCTCCAGGAGCGAAGATATTAACGAAAAACATAAAAAAAATTTTTGCAAATCTGACCACGTGACGTCGTGCGGTGACGTCAGCAGATGCCCACGTGACAATTTTTAGCGTCCTACTTCTCCAGGGGCGAAGATATTGACGAAAAACGTAAAAGAAATTTTTTAAAATCTGACCACGTGACGTCGTGCGGTGACGTCAGCAGATGCCCACGTGATTATTTAGAGCGTTTTACTTTCTTCAAAGGCGAAGACATTGACGAAAAACGATAAAAAAATATTTTAAAATTTGACCACGTGACGTCGTGCGGTGACGTCAGCAAATGCCCACGTGACCATTCTTAGCGTCCTATCCTTTTCAAAAGCGAAAATATTGACGAAAAACAAAAAAGAAATTTTTGAAAATTTGATTACTTGACGTCGTGCGGTAACGTCAGCAGATGCCAACGTGACCATTTTTAGCGTCCTACTTTCTCCAGGAGCGAAGATATTGACGATAAACGAAAAAGAAATTTTTTAAAATCTGACCACGTGACGTCGTGCGGTAACGTCAGCAGATGCCCACGTAATTATTTTCAGCGTTTTACTTCTTCCAAAGGCGAAGATATTGACAAAAAACGAAAAAAAAATTTTTGAAAATTTGACCACGTGACGTCGTGCGGTGACGTCAGCAGATGCCCACGTGACCATTTTCAGCGTCCTACCCCCTCCAGGGGCGGAGATATTGACGAAAAACGAAAAAAAAATTTTTGTAAATCTGACCACGTGACGTCGTGCGGTGACGTCAGCAGATGCCCACGTGACCATTTGTAGCGTCCTACCTTCTCCAGGAGCAGAGATATTAACGAAAAACAAAATAGAAGTTTTTAAAAATTTGACCACGTGACGTCGTACGGTGATGTCAGCAAATGCCCACGTGACAATTTTAGCGTCCTACCCTCCAGGGGCGGAGATATTCACGAAAAACAAAATAGAAGTTTTTAAAAATTTGACCACGTGACATTGTGCGGTGACGTCAGCAGATGCCCACGTGACTATTTTTGCGTCCTACCCTCTCCAGGAGCAAAGATATTGACGAAAAAAAAAAAAATTTTGAAAATTTGACCACGTGACGTCGTGCGTTGACGTCAGCAGATGCCCACGTGATCATTTTTAGCGTCCTACCCCCTCCAGGGGCGGAGATTTTAACGAAAAACAAAACAGAAGTTTTTAAAAATTTGACCACGTGACGTCGTGCGTTGACGTCAGCAGATGCCCACGTGATCATTTTTAGCGTCCTATTTTTTCCAGGAACGAAGATATTGACGAAAAACGAATAAAAAATTTTTGAAAATCTGACCACGTGACGTCGTGCGGTGACGTCAGCAGATGCCAACGTGACAATTTTTAGCGTCCTACTCCCTCCAGGGGCGGAGATTTTAACGAAAAATAAAACAGAAGTTTTTAAAAAGTTGACCATGTGACGTCGTGCGATGACGTCAGCAGATGCCCACGTGACCATTTTTAGCGTTCTACCCCCTCCAGGGGCCAAGATATTAACGAAAAACAAAATAGAAGTTTTTAAAAATTTTACCACGTGACGTCGTGCGGTGACGTCAGCAGATGCTCACGTTACCATTTTTAGCGTCCTACTTCCTCCAGGAGCGGAGATATTAACGAAAAACAAAAAAAAAAAATTTGAAAATTTGACCACGTGACGTCGTGCGGTGACGTCAGCAGATGTTTACGTGACCATTTTTAGCGTCCTACTTTTTCCAGGAGCGGAGATATTGACGAAAAACAAAAGAAAAATTTTTAAAAATCTGACCACGTGACGTCGTGCCGTGACGTCAGCAAATGCCCACGTGACAATTTTTAGCGTCCTACCCCCTCCAGGGGCGGAGATATTGACGAAAAACAAAATAGAAGTTTTTAAAAATTTGACCACGTGACGTCGTGCGGTGACGTCAGCAGATGCTCACGTGACCATTTTTAGCGTTTTACTTTCTCCAGGAGCGAAGATATTGACAAAAAACGAAAAAAAAATTTTTGAAAATCTGACCACGTGACGTCGTGCGGTGACGTCAGCAGATGCCCACGTGACCATTTTTAGTGTCCTACCCTTTCCAGGGGCAAAAATATTGACGAAAAACAAAAAAAAAATTTTTGAAAATCTGACCACGTGACGTCGTGCGGTGACGTCAACGGATGCCCACGTGACCATTTTTAGCGTTTTACTCCCTCCAGGAGCGAAGATATTAACGAAAAACAAAAAAAAAATTTTTGCAAATCTGACCACGTGACGTCGTGCGGTGACGTCAGCAGATGCCCACGTGATTTTTTAGCGTTTTCTCCTCCAGGGCAAAGATTTTGACGAAAAACGAAAAAAAAATTTTTGAAAATTTGACCACGTGACGTCGTGCGGTGACGTCATCAGATGCCCACGTGATTATTTTCAGCGCTTTACTTCCTCCAGGAACGAAGATGTTAACGAAAAACAAAAAAAAAATTTTTGAAAATCTGACCACGTGACGTCGTGCGGTGACGTCAACAGATGCCCACGTGACCATTTTTAGCGTTTTACTTCCTCCAGGAGCGAAGATATTGACGAGAAACGAAAAAGAAATTTTTGAGAATCTGACCACGTGACGTCGTGCGGTGACGTCAGCAGATGCCCACGTGACCATTTTTAGCGTCCTACCCTTTCCAGGAACGAAGATATTGACGAAAAACAAAAAAGAAATTTTTTAAAATTTAATTACGTGACGTCGTGCGGTGACGTCAGCAGATGCCCACGTGATTATTTTCAGCGTTTTACTTCCTCCAGGAACGAAGATGTTAACGAAAAACAAAAAAAAAATTTTTGAAAATCTGACCACGTGACGTCGTGCGGTGACGTCAACAGATGCCCACGTGACCATTTTCAGCGTCCTACTTCTTCCAGGGGCGAAGATATTGACGAAAAACGAAAAAAAAATTTTTGTAAATCTGACCACGTGACGTCGTGCGGTGACGTCAGCAGATGCCCACGTGACCATTTGTAGCGTCCTACCTTCTCCAGGAGCAGAGATATTAACGAGAAACAAAATAGAAGTTTTTAAAAATTTGACCACGTGACGTCGTACGGTGATGTCAGCAAATGCCCACGTGACAATTTTTAGCGTCCTACCCCCTCCAGGGGCGGAGATATTCACGAAAAACAAAATAGAAGTTTTTAAAAATTTGACCACGTGACATTGTGCGGTGACGTCAGCAGATGCCCACGTGACTATTTTTGCGTCCTACCCTCTCCAGGAGCAAAGATATTGACGAAAAACAAAAAAAAATTTTTGAAAATTTGACCACGTGACGTCGTGCGGTGACGTCAGCAGATGCCCACGTGATCATTTTTAGCGTCCTACCCCCTCCAGGGGCGGAGATTTTAACGAAAAACAAAACAGAAGTTTTTAAAAATTTGACCACGTGACGTCGTGCGTTGACGTCAGCAGATGCCCACGTGATCATTTTTAGCGTCCTATTTTTTCCAGGAACGAAGATATTGACGAAAAACGAAAAAAAAATTTTTGAAAATCTGACCACGTGACGTCGTGCGGTGACGTCAGCAGATGCCAACGTGACAATTTTTAGCGTCCTACTCCCTCCAGGGGCGGAGATTTTAACGAAAAACAAAACAGAAGTTTTTAAAAAGTTGACCATGTGACGTCGTGCGATGACGTCAGCAGATGCCCACGTGACCATTTTTAGCGTTCTACCTTCTCCAGGGGCCAAGATATTAACGAAAAACAAAATAGAAGTTTTTAAAAATTTTACCACGTGACGTCGTGCGGTGACGTCAGCAGATGCTCACGTTACCATTTTTAGCGTCCTACTTCCTCCAGGAGCGGAGATATTAACGAAAAACAAAAAAAAAAAATTTGAAAATTTGACCACGTGACGTCGTGCGGTGACGTCAGCAGATGTTTACGTGACCATTTTTAGCGTCCTACTTTTTCCAGGAGCGGAGATATTGACGAAAAACAAAAGAAAAATTTTTAAAAATCTGACTACGTGACGTCGTGCGGTGACGTCAGCAAATGCCCACGTGACAATTTTAGCGTCCTACCCCTCCAGGGGCGAAGATATTGACGAAAAACAAAATAGAAGTTTTTAAAAATTTGACCACGTGACGTCGTGCGGTGACGTCAGCAGATGCTCACGTGACCATTTTTAGCGTTTTACTTTCTCCAGGAGCGAAGATATTGACAAAAAACGAAAAAAAAATTTTTGAAAATCTGACCACGTGACGTCGTGCGGTGACGTCAGCAGATGCCCACGTGACCATTTTTAGTGTCCTACCCTTTCCAGGGGCAAAAATATTGACGAAAAACAAAAAAAAAATTTTTGAAAATCTGACCACGTGACGTCGTGCGGTGACGTCAACGGATGCCCACGTGACCATTTTTAGCGTTTTACTCCCTCCAGGAGCGAAGATATTAACGAAAAACAAAAAAAAAATTTTTGCAAATCTGACCACGTGACGTCGTGCGGTGACGTCAGCAGATGCCCACGTGATTTTTTTTAGCGTTTTTCTCCCTCCAGGGGCAAAGATTTTGACGAAAAACGAAAAAAAAATTTTTGAAAATTTGACCACGTGACGTCGTGCGGTGACGTCATCAGATGCCCACGTGATTATTTTCAGCGCTTTACTTCCTCCAGGAACGAAGATGTTAACGAAAAACAAAAAAATTTTTGAAAATCTGACCACGTGACGTCGTGCGGTGACGTCAGCCACGTGACCATTTTTAGCGTTTTACTTCCTCCAGGAGCGAAGAT
The DNA here is from genome assembly GCF_019399895.1 of Cardiocondyla obscurior. Taxonomy (NCBI): domain Eukaryota; kingdom Metazoa; phylum Arthropoda; class Insecta; order Hymenoptera; family Formicidae; genus Cardiocondyla; species Cardiocondyla obscurior. The sequence goes on along the minus strand of NW_027228813.1, from coordinate 80,222 downwards.
ATTGACGAGAAACGAAAGAAATTTTGAGAATCTGACCACGTGACGTCGTGCGGTGACGTCAGCAGATGCCCACGTGACCATTTTAGCGTCCTACCCTTTCCAGGAACGAAGATATTGACGAAAAACAAAAAAATTTTAAAATTTAATTACGTGACGTCGTGCGGTGACGTCAGCAGATGCCCACGTGATTATTTTCAGCGTTTTACTTCCTCCAGAGGCGAAGATATTGACGAAAAACAAAAAAAAAATTTTTGAAAATCTGACCACTTGACGTCGTGCGGTGACGTCAACAGATGCCCACGTGACCATTTTTAGCGTTTTACTCCCTCCAGGAGCGAAGATATTAACGAAAAACATAAAAAAAATTTTTGCAAATCTGACCACGTGACGTCGTGCGGTGACGTCAGCAGATGCCCACGTGACTATTTTCAGCGTTCTACCTTCACCAAACGCAAAGATATTGACAAAAAACGAAATAATAATTCTTGAAAATTTGACAACGAATCTTCGTGCTGTGACGTCAGCAGATGCCCACGTAACAATTTTCAGCGTTCTACTTCCACCAGAAGCAGAAATATTGACAAAAAAAAATAAAAAATTTTTTCAAAATCTGGCAACGTATCATTGTGCGGTGACGTCAATTGATGTCCACGTGATTGTTTTCAGCGTTTTACTTTCACCAGAAACAGAGATATTGACAAAAAACGATAAAAAATTATTTCAAAATCTGGCAAAAAATCATCGTGCGGTGACGTCAGCAAATGCCCATGTGACTATTTTTAGCGTTCTACCTTCACCAGAGACAAAGATATTGACAAAAAAACAAAAAAAACATTTTTGAAAATCGGACAAAAAATCATCGTGCGGTGACGTCAGCAGATGCCCACGTAACAATTTACTGCGTTCTACCATCACTAGAAACAAAGATATTGACATTAAACAAAAAAAAATTTTTTTTTAATCTGGCAACGTATCATTGTGCGGTGACGTCAGCTGATGCCCACGTGACTATTTTCAGCGTTCTACTTTCACCAGAGGCAGAAATATTGACGAAAAACGAAAAAAATTTTTGAAAATGGCAACGAATCTTCGTGCGGTGACGTCAGCAGATGCCCACGTAACAATTTTCAGCGTTCTACTTCCACCAGAAGCAGACATATTGACAAAAAACGATAATAAAAATTTTCAAAATCTAGCAACGTATCATTGTGCGGTGACGTCAGCAGATGCCCACGTGACCATTTTTAGCGTTCTACCTTCACCAGAAGCAGAAATATTGACAAAAAACGAAAAAAAAATTTTTGAAAATCTGGCAAAGAATCATCGTGCGGTGACGTCAGCAGAGCCTACGTAACAATTTTCAGCGTTCTACCTCCACCAGAAGCAGAGATATTGACAAAAAACAAAAAAAAAATTTTTGAAAATCTGGCAACGTTTCATTGTGCGGTGACGTCAGCTAATGCCCACGTGACTATTTTCAGCGTTCTACCTCCACCAGAAGTAGAGATATTGACAGAAAACAATAAAAAAAATTTTCAAAATCTGGCAACGTATCATTGTGCGGTGACGTCAGCTGATGCCCACGTGACTATTTTCAACGTTCTACCTTCACCAGAGACAAAGATATTGACAAAAAACGAAATAAAAATTTTTGAAAATTTGGCAATGAATCTTCGTGCGGTGACGTCAGCAGATGCCCACGTAACAATTTTCTGCGTTCTACCATCATCAGAAGCAGAAATATTGACAAAAAACAAGAAAAAAATTTTTGAAAATCTGGCAACGTATCATTGTGCGGTGACGTCAGCAAATGCTCACGTAACCATTTTCAGCGTTCTATCTTCACCAGAAGCAAAGATATTGACAAAAAACAAAAAAGAAATTTTTGAAAATCTGACAAATATCATCGTGCGGTGACGTCAGCTGATGCCTACGTGACTATTTTCAACGTTCTATCTTCACCAGAGGCAGAAATATTGACAAAAAACGAAATAAAAATTTTTGAAAATTTGGCAATGAATCTTCGTGCGATGACGTCAGCAGATGCCCACGTAACAATTTTCAGCGTTATACTTTTACCAGAAACAGAAATATTGACAAAAAACGATAAAAAAATTTTTCAAAATCTGGCAACGTATCATTGTGCAGTGACGTCAGTAAATGCCCACGTGACTATTTTTAGCGTTCTATCTTCACCAGAAGCAGAGATATTGACAGAAAACGAAAAAGAAATTTTTGAAAATCTGGCAAAGAATCATCGTGCAGTGACGTCAGCAGATGCCCACGTAACAATTTTCAGCGTCCTATTTTTACCAGAAGCAGAGATATTGACAAAAAACAAAAAAAAATATTTTGAAAATCTGGCAACGTATCATTGTGCGGTGACGTCAATTGATGCCCACGTGACTATTTTCAGCGTTCTATTTTCACCAGAAGTAGAGATATTGACAAAAAACAATATAAAAATTTTTCAAAATCTGGCAACGTATCATTGTGCGGTGACGTCAGCAAATGCTCACGTAACTATTTTCAGCGTTCTATCTTCACCAGAAGCAAAGATATTGACAAAAAACAAAAAAAAAATTTTTGAAAATCTTGCAAAAAATCATCGTGCGGTGACGTCAGCAAATGTCCACTAACAATTTTCAGCGTTTTACTTCCACAGAAACAGAGGTATTGACAAAAACGAAAAAATTTTTGAAAATTTGGCAACGTATCATTGTGCAGTGACGTCAGCAGATGCCCACGTGATTTTCAGCGTTTACTTTCACCAGAAACAGAGATATTGACAAAAAACGATAAAAAATTATTTCAAAATCTGGCAAAAAATCATCGTGCGGTGACGTCAGCAAATGCCCATGTGACTATTTTCAGCGTTCTACCTTCACCAGAGACAAAAATATTGACAAAAAAACAAAAAAAGAATTTTTGAAAATCGGACAAAAAATCATCGTGCGGTGACGTCAGCAGATGCCCACGTAACAATTTTCTGCGTTCTACCATCACCAGAAACAAAGATATTGACAAAAAACAAAAAAAAAATTTTTGAAAATCTGGCAAAAAATTATCGTGCGGTGACGTCAGCAGATGCCCACGTAACAATTTTCAGCATTCTATTTCCACCAGAAACAGAGATATTGACAAAAAACGAAAAAAAAATTTTTGAAAATCTGGCAACGTAACATTGTGCGGTAACGTCAGCAGATGCCCACGTAACAATTTTCAGCGTTTTACTTCCACCAGAAAGAAAGATATTGACAAAAAACAAAAAAAAAATTTTTGAAAATTTTACAACGTATCATTGTGCAGTGACGTCAGCAAATTCCCACGTAACAATTTTCAGCGTTCTACTTCCACCAGAAGCAGAGATATTGACAAAAAGCAAAAAAAAAATTTTTGAAAATTTAGCAACGTATCATTGTGCAGTGACGTCAGCAGATTCCCACGTAACAATTTTCAGCGTTCTACTTCCACCAGAAGCAGAGATATTGACAAAAAACGATATAAAAATTTTTCAAAATTTGGCAACGTATCATCGTACGGTGACGTCAGCAGATGCCCACGTGACCATTTTTAGCGTTCTATTTTCACCAGAAGCAAAGATATTGACAAAAATCGGAAAAAAAATTTTTGAAAAACTGTCAAAGAATCATTGTGCGGTGACGTCAGCAGAGCTTACGTAACAATTTTCAGCGTTCTACTTCCACCAGAAGCAGAAATATTGACAAAAAACAAAAAAAAAATTTTTTTAAATCTGGCAAAAAATCATCGTGCGGTGACGTCAGCAGATGCCCACGTAACAATTTTCTGCGTTCTACCATCACCAGAAGCAAAGATATTGACAAAAAACAAAAAAAAATTTTTTGAAAATCTGGCAACGTATCATTGTGCGGTGACGTCAGCAGATGCCCACGTGATTATTTTCAGCGTTTTACTTTCTCCAGGGGCGAAGATATTGACGAAAAACGAAAATGAAATTTTTGAAAATTTGACCACGTGACGTCGTGCGGTGACGTCAGCAGATGCCCACGTGATTATTCTTAGCGTCCTATCCTTTTCAAAAGCGAAGATATTGACGAAAAACAAAAACGAAATTTTTGAAAATTTGATTACGTGACGTCGTGCGGTAACGTCAGCAGATGCCCACGTGACCATTTTTAGCGTCCTACTTTCTCCAGGAGCGAAGATATTGACGAAAAACGAAAAAAAAATTTTTTAAAATCTGACCACGTGACGTCGTGCGGTGACGTCAGCAGATGCCCACGTGACCATTCTTAGCGTCCTATCCCCTTCAAAAGCGAAGATATTGACGAAAAACAAAAAAAAAATTTTTTGAAAATCTGTCCACGTGACGTCGTGCGGTGACGTCAGCAAATGCCTACGTGACCATTTTTAGTGTCCTACCCTTTTCAGGGGCAAAAATATTGACGAAAAACAAAAAAAAAATTTTTGAAAATCTGACCACGTGACGTCGTGCGGTGACGTCAGCAGATGTTCACGTGACCATTTTTAGCGTTTTACTTTCTCCAGGGGCGAAGATATTGACGAAAAACGAAAAAGAAATTTTTGAAAATCTGACCACGTGACGTCGTGCGGTGACGTCAGCAGATGCCAACGTGACCATTTTTAGCGTTTTATTTTTCTAGGGGCAACAATATTGACGAAAAACGAAAAAAAAATTTTTGAAAATCAGACCACGTGACGTCGTGCGGTGACGTCAGCAGATGCTCACGTGACCATTTTTAGCGTACTACCTTTTCCAAAGGCAGAGATATTGACGAAGAACAAATAAAAAATTTTTGAAAATCTGACCACGTGACGTCGTGCGGTAACGTTAGCAGATGCCCACGTGACAATTTTCAGCGTCTTACTTTCTCCAGAAGCAAAAATATTGACAAAAAACGAAAAAAAAATTTTTGAAAATCTGACAACGTGACATCGTGCGGTGACGTCAGCAGATGCCCACGTGATTATTTTCAGCGTTTTACTTTTTCCAGAAGCGAAGATATTGACGAAAAACGAAAAAAAAATCTTTGAAAATCTGACCACGTGACGTCGTGCGGTGACGTCAGCAGATGCCCACGTGATTATTTTTAGCGTTCTATTCCCTCCAGGGGCGGAGATATTAACGAAAAACAAAATAGAAGTTTTTGAAAATTTGACCACGTGACGTTGTGCGGTGACGTCAGCAGATGCTCACGTGACCATTTTTAGCGTCCTACCTTCTTTAGGGGCGAAGATATTGACGAAAGACGAAAAAAAATTCTTGAAAATCTGACCACGTGACGTCGTGCGGTGACGTCAGCAGATGCCCACGTGATTATTTTAAGCGTTTTACTTTCTCCAGGAGCGAAAATATTGACGAAAAACGAAAAAGAAATTTTTAAAAATCTGACCACGTGACGTCGTGCGGTGACGTCAACAGATGCCCACGTGACCATTTTTAGTGTCCTACCATTTCCAGGAGCGAAGATAATGACGAAAAACAAAAAAGAAATTTTTGAAAATTTGACCACGTGACGTCGTGCGGTGACGTCAGCAGATGCCCACGTGATTATTTTAAGCGTTTTACTTTCTCCAGGAGCGAAAATATTGACGAAAAACGAAAAAGAAATTTTTAAAAATCTGACCACGTGACGTCGTGCGGTGACGTCAGCAGATGCCCACGTGACCATTCTTAGCGTTCTATCCTTTTCAAAAGCGAAGATATTGACGAAAAACAAAAAAGAAATTTTTGAAAATTTGATTACGTGACGTCGTGCGGTAACGTCAGCAGATGCCCACGTGATCATTTTTAGCGTCCTACTTTCTCCAGGAGCGAAAATATTGACGAAAAACGAAAAAAAAATTTTTAAAAATCTGACCACGTGACGTCGTGCGGTGACGTCAGCAGATGCTCACGTGACCATTTTTAGCGTCCTACCTTCTTTAGGGGCGAAGATATTGACGAAAACGAAAAAAATTTTTGAAAATCTGACCACGTGACGTCGTGCGGTGACGTCAGCAGATGCCCACGTGATTATTTTAAGCGTTTTACTTTCTCCAGGAGCGAAAATATTGACGAAAAACGAAAAAGAAATTTTTAAAAATCTGACCACGTGACGTCGTGCGGTGACGTCAACAGATGCCCACGTGACAATTTTTAGCGTCCTACTTCTCCAGGGGCGAAGATATTGACGAAAAACGTAAAAGAAATTTTTTAAAATCTGACCACGTGACGTCGTGCGGTGACGTCAGCAGATGCCCACGTGATTATTTAGAGCGTTTTACTTTTTCCAGGGGCGAAAATATTGACAAAAAACGAAAAAGAAATTTTTGAAAATTTGACCACGTGACGTCGTGCGGTGACGTCAGCAAATGCCCACGTGACCATTTTTAGCGTTTTACCCCCTCCAGAAACGAAGATATTGACGAAAAACGAAAAAAAATTTTTTGAAAATCTGACCACGTGACGTTGTGCGGTGACGTCAGCAGATGCCCACGTGATTATTTTCAGCGTTTTACTTTCTCCAGGGGCGAAGATATTGACGAAAAACGAAAAAAAAATTTTTGAAAATTTGACCACGTAACGTCGTGCGGTAACGTCAGCAGATGCCCACGTGACAATTTTAGCGTCCTACTTCCTCCAGGGGCGAAGATATTGACGAAAAACAAAAAAAAAATTTTTGAAAATCTGACCACGTGACGTCGTGCGGTAACGTCAGCAGATGCCCACGTGACCATTTTTAGCGTCCTACTTTCTCCAGGGGCGAAAATATTGACAAAAAACAAAAAAAAAATTTTTGAAAATCTGACTACGTGACGTCGTGCGGTGACGTTAGCAGATGCCCACGTGATTATTTTTAGCGTTTTACCCCCTCTAGGGGCGATATTGACGAAAAACGAAAAAAGTTTTTGAAAATCTGATCACGTGACGTCGTGCGGTGACGTCAGCAGATGCTTACGTGACCATATTTAGCGTCCTAACTTTTCCAGGAGCGAAGATATTGACGATAAACGAAAAAGAAATTTCTGAAAATCTGACTACGTGACGTCGTGCGGTGACGTCAGCAGATGCCCACGTGATTATTTTCAGCGTTTTACTTCCTCCAGGGGCGAAGATATTGACGAAAAACAAAAAAACAATTTTTAAAAATCTGACCACGTGACGTCGTGCGGTGACGTCAACAGATGCCCACGTGACAATTTTTAGCGTCCTACTTTCTCCAGGGGCGAAGATATTGACAAAAAACAAAAAAAAAATTTTTTTAAATCTGACCACGTGACGTCGTGCGGTAACGTCAGCAGATGCCCACGTGACCATTTTTAGCGTCCTACTTTCTCCAGGGGCGAAAATATTGACAAAAAACAAAAAAAAAATTTTTGAAAATCTGACCACGTGACGTCGTGCGGTGACGTTAGCAGATGCCCACGTGATTATTTTTAGCGTTTTACCCCCTCTAGGGGCGACAATATTGACGAAAAACGAAAAAAAAGTTTTTGAAAATCTGATCACGTGACGTCGTGCGGTGACGTCAGCAGATGCTTACGTGACCATATTTAGCGTCCTAACTTTTCCAGGAGCGAAGATATTGACGATAAACGAAAAAGAAATTTCTGAAAATCTGACTACGTGACGTCGTGCGATGACGTCAGCAGATGCCCACGTGATTATTTTCAGCGTTTTACTTCCTCCAGGGGCGAAGATATTGACGAAAAACAAAAAAACAATTTTTAAAAATCTGACCACGTGACGTCGTGCGGTGACGTCAACAGATGCCCACGTGACCATTTTTAGCGTTTTACCCCTCCAGGAGCGAAGATATTGACGAAAAACGAAAAAAAAATTTTGAAAATCTGACCACGTGACGTCGTGCGGTGACGTCAGCAGATGCCCACGTGATTATTTTCAGCGTTTTACTTTCTTCAGGGGCGAAGACATTGACGAAAACGAAAAAAATTTTTGAAAATCTGACCACGTGAAGTCGTGCGGTGACGTCAGCAGATGCCCAAGTGATTATTTTCAGCGTTTTACTTCCTCCAGGGGCGAAAATATTAAAGAAAAACGAAAAAGAAATTTTTGAAAATTTGACCACGTGATGTCGTGCGGTGACGTCAGCAGATGCCAACGTGACTATTCTTAGCGTCCTATCTCTTTCAAAAGCGAAGATATTGACGAAAAACAAAAAAAAAATTTTTGAAAATCTGTCCACGTGACGTCGTGCGGTGACGTCAGCAGATGCCCACGTGACCATTTTTAGTGTCCTACTCTTTCCAGAGGCAAAAATATTGACGAAAAACAAAAAAAAAATTTTTGAAAATCTGACCACGTGACGTCTTGCGGTGACGTCAGCAGATGCCCACGTGACAATTTTCAGCGTCTTACTTTCTCCAGAAGCAGAAATATTGACAAAAAACGAAAAAAAAATTTTTGAAAATCTGACAACGTGACATCGTGCGGTGACGTCAGCAGATGCCAACGTGATTATTTTCAGCGTTTTACTTTTTCCAGAAGCGAAGATATTGACGAAAAACAAAAATTTTTAAATCTGACCACGTGACGTCGTGCGGTGACGTCAGCAGATGCCCACGTGACCATTTATAGCGTCCTATCCCCTTCAAAAGCGAAGATATTGACGAAAAACAAAAAAAAAATTTTTGAAAATCTGTCCACGTGAAGTCGTGCGGTGACGTCAGCAGATGCCTACGTGACCATTTTTAGTGTCCTACCCTTTCCAGGGGCGAAGATATTGACGAAAAACGAAAAAAAATTTTTTGAAAATCTGACCACGTGACGTTGTGCGGTGACGTCAGCAGATGCCCACGTGATTATTTTCAGCGTTTTACTTTCTCCAGGGGCGAAGATATTGACGAAAAACGAAAAAAAAATTTTTGAAAATTTGACCACGTAACGTCGTGCGGTAACGTCAGCAGATGCCCACGTGACAATTTTTAGCGTCCTACTTTCTCCAGGGGCGAAGATATTGACAAAAAACAAAAAAAAAATTTTTGAAAATCTGACCACGTGACGTCGTGCGGTAACGTCAGCAGATGCCCACGTGACCATTTTTAGCGTCCTACTTTCTCCAGGGGCGAAAATATTGACAAAAAACAAAAAAAAATTTTTGAAAATCTGACCACGTGACGTCGTGCGGTAACGTCAGCAGATGCCCACGTGATTATTTTTAGCGTTTTACCCCCTCTAGGGGCGACAATATTGACGAAAAACGAAAAAAAAGTTTTTGAAAATCTGATCACGTGACGTCGTGCGGTGACGTCAGCAGATGCTTACGTGACCATATTTAGCGTCCTAACTTTTCCAGGAGCGAAGATATTGACGATAAACGAAAAAGAAATTTCTGAAAATCTGACTACGTGACGTCGTGCGGTGACGTCAGCAGATGCCCACGTGATTATTTTCAGCGTTTTACTTCCTCCAGGGGCGAAGATATTGACGAAAAACAAAAAAACAATTTTTAAAAATCTGACCACGTGACGTCGTGCGGTGACGTCAACAGATGCCCACGTGACCATTTTTAGCGTCCTACTTTCTCCAGGGGCGAAGATATTGACAAAAAACAAAAAAAAAATTTTTTTAAATCTGACCACGTGACGTCGTGCGGTAACGTCAGCAGATGCCCACGTGACCATTTTTAGCGTCCTACTTTCTCCAGGAACGAAAATATTGACAAAAAACAAAAAAAAAATTTTTGAAAATCTGACCACGTGACGTCGTGCGGTGACGTTAGCAGATGCCCACGTGATTATTTTTAGCGTTTTACCTCTAGGGCGACAATATTGACGAAAAACGAAAAAAAGTTTTGAAAATCTGATCACGTGACGTCGTGCGGTGACGTCAGCAGATGCTTACGTGACCATATTTAGCGTCCTAACTTTTCCAGGAGCGAAGATATTGACGATAAACGAAAAAGAAATTTCTGAAAATCTGACTACGTGACGTCGTGCGGTGACGTCAGCAGATGCCCACGTGATTATTTTCAGCGTTTTACTTCCTCCAGGGGCGAAGATATTGACGAAAAACAAAAAAACAATTTTTAAAAATCTGACCACGTGACGTCGTGCGGTGACGTCAACAGATGCCCACGTGACCATTTTTAGCGTTTTACCCCCTCCAGGAGCGAAGATATTGACGAAAAACGAAAAAGAAATTTTTGAAAATCTGACCACGTGACGTCGTGCGGTGACGTCAGCAGATGCCCACGTGATTATTTTCAGCGTTTTACTTTCTTCAGGGGCGAAGACATTGACGAAAAACGAAAAAAAAATTTTTGAAAATCTGACCACGTGAAGTCGTGCGGTGACGTCAGCAGATGCCCAAGTGATTATTTTCAGCGTTTTACTTCCTCCAGGGGCGAAAATATTAAAGAAAAACGAAAAAGAAATTTTTGAAAATTTGACCACGTGATGTCGTGCGGTGACGTCAGCAGATGCCAACGTGACTATTCTTAGCGTCCTATCTCTTTCAAAAGCGAAGATATTGACGAAAAACAAAAAAAATTTTTGAAAATCTGACCACGTGACGTCGTGCGGTGACGTCAGCAGATGCCCACGTGACCATTTTTAGCGTCCTACTCTTTCCAGAGGCAAAATATTGACGAAAAACAAAAAAAAATTTTTGAAAATCTGACCACGTGACGTCGTGCGGTGACGTCAGCAGATGCCCACGTGACAATTTTCAGCGTCTTACTTTCTCCAGAAGCAGAAATATTGACAAAAACGAAAAAAATTTTGAAAATCTGACAACGTGACATCGTGCGGTGACGTCAGCAGATGCCCACGTGATTATTTTCAGCGTTTTACTTTTTCCAGAAGCGAAGATATTGACGAAAAACAAAAAAAAAATTTTTTTAAATCTGACCACGTGACGTCGTGCGGTGACGTCAGCAGATGCCCACGTGACCATTCTTAGCGTCCTATCCCCTTCAAAAGCGAAGATATTGACGAAAAACAAAAAAAAAATTTTTGAAAATCTGTCCACGTGAAGTCGTGCGGTGACGTCAGCAGATGCCTACGTGACCATTTTTAGTGTCCTATTCTTTCCAGGGGCGAAGATATTGACGAGAAACGAAAAAAAAATTTTTGAAAATCTGACCACGTGACGTCGTGCGGTGACGTCAACAGATGCCCACGTGAAAATTTTTAGCGTCCTAACTTTTCCAGGAGCGAAAATATTGACGATAAACGAAAAAAAAATTTTTGAAAATCTGACCACGTGACGTCGTGCGGTGACGTCAGCAGATGCCCACGTGACCATTTTTAGCGTTTTACTTTCTCCAGGAGCGAAGATATTGACGAAAAACAAAAAGAAATTTTTGAAAATCTGACCACGTGACGTCGTGCGGTGACGTCAGCAGATGCCCACGTGATTATTTTCAGCGTTTTACTTCCTCCAGGGGCGAAGATATTGACAAAAAACGAAAAAGAAATTTTTTAAAATTTGACCACGTGACGTCGTGCGGTGACGTCAGCAGATGCCCACGTGACAATTTTTAGCGTCCTACTTCTCCAGGGGCGAAGATATTGACGAAAAACGTAAAAAAATTTTTTTAAAATCTGACCACGTGACGTCGTGCGGTGACGTCAGCAGATGCCCACGTGATTATTTAGAGCGTTTTACTTCCTCTAGGGGCGACAATATTGACGAAAAACGAAAAGAAAGTTTTTGAAAATCTGATCACGTGACGTCGTGCGGTGACGTCAGCAGATGCTTACGTGACCATATTTAGCGTCCTAACTTTTCCAGGAGCGAAGATATTGACGATAAACGAAAAAGAAATTTCTGAAAATCTGACTACGTGACGTCGTGCGGTGACGTCAGCAGATGCCCACGTGACCATTTTTAGCGTTTTACCCCTCCAGAGGCGAAGATATTGACGAAAAACGAAAAAAAATTTTTGAAAATCTGACCACGTGACGTCGTGCGGTGACGTCAGCAGATGCCCACGTGACCATTTTTAGCGTCCTACCCTTTCCAGGGGCAAAAATATTGACGAAAAACAAAAAAAAAATTTTTGAAAATCTGACCACGTGACGTCGTGCGGTGACGTCAACAAATGCCCACGTGACCATTTTTAGCGTCCTACCCCCTCCAGGGGCGAAGATATTGACAAGAAACGAAAAAAAAATTTTTGAAAATCTGACCACGTGACGTCGTGCGGTGACGTCAGCAGATGCCCACGTGACAATTTTCAGCGTCTTACTTTCTCCAGAAGCAGAAATATTGACAAAAAACGAAAAAAAAATTTTTGAAAATCTGACAACGTGACATCGTGCGGTGACGTCAGCAGATGCCCACGTGATTATTTTCAGCGTTTTACTTTTTCCAGAAGCGAAGATATTGACGAAAAACAAAAAAAAAATTTTTTTAAATCTGACCACGTGACGTCGTGCGGTGACGTCAGCAGATGCCCACGTGACCATTCTTAGCGTCCTATCCCCTTCAAAAGCGAAGATATTGACGAAAAACAAAAAAAAAATTTTTGAAAATCTGTCCACGTGACGTCGTGCGGTGACGTCAGCAGATGCCTACGTGACCATTTTTAGTGTCCTACCCTTTCCAGGGGCAAAAATATTGACGAAAAACAAAAAGAAAATTTTGAAAATCTGACCACGTGACGTCGTGCGGTGACGTCAGCAAATGCCCACGTGACCATTTTTAGCGTCCTACCTTCTCCAGGGGCGAAGATATTGACGAAAAACGAAAAAAAAATTTTTGAAAATCTGACCACGTGACGTCGTGCGGTGACGTCAACAGATGCCCACGTGACCATTTTTAGCGTCCTAACTTTTCCAGGAGCGAAGATATTGACGATAAACGAAAAAAAAATTTTTGAAAATCTGACCACGTGACGTCGTGCGGTGACGTCAACAGATGCCCACGTAACCATTTTTAGCGTTTTACTTTCTCCAGGAGCGAAGATATTAACGAAAAACAAAAAAGAAATTTTTGCAAATCTGACCACGTGACGTCGTGCGGTGTCGTCAGCAGATGCCCACGTGATTATTTTCAGCGTTTTACTTCCTCCAGGGGCGAAGATATTGACAAAAAACGAAAAAGAAATTTTTTAAAATTTGACCACGTGACGTCGTGCGGTGACGTCAGCAGATGCCCACGTGACAATTTTTAGCGTCCTACTTCTCCAGGGGCGAAGATATTGACGAAAAACGTAAAAAAAATTTTTTAAAATCTGACCACGTGACGTCGTGCGGTGACGTCAGCAGATGCCCACGTGATTATTTAGAGCGTTTTACTTCCTCCAAGGGCGAAGATATTGACAAAAAACGAAAAAGAAATTTTTGAAAATCTGACCACGTGACGTCGTGCGGTAACGTCAGCAGATGCCCACGTGACCATTTTTAGCGTCCTACTTTCTCCAGGGGCGAAAATATTGACAAAAAACAAAAAAAAAATTTTTGAAAATCTGACCACGTGACGTCGTGCGGTGACGTTAGCAGATGCCCACGTGATTATTTTTAGCGTTTTACCCCCTCTAGGGGCGACAATATTGACGAAAAACGAAAAGAAAGTTTTTGAAAATCTGATCACGTGACGTCGTGCGGTGACGTCAGCAGATGCTTACGTGACCATATTTAGCGTCCTAACTTTTCCAGGAGCGAAGATATTGACGAAAAACGAAAAAGAAATTTTTAAAAATCTGACTACGTGACGTCGTGCGGTGACGTCAGCAGATGCCCACGTGATTATTCTTAGCGTCCTATCCCCTTCAAAAGCGAAGATATTGACGAAAAACAAAAAAGAAATTTTTGAAAATCTGACCACGTGACGTCGTGCGGTGACGTCAGCAGATGCCTACGTGACCATTTTTAGTGTCCTACCCTTTCCAGGGGCAAAAATATTGACGAAAAACAAAAAGAAAATTTTTGAAAATCTGACCACGTGACGTCGTGCGGTGACGTCAACAAATGCCCACGTGACCATTTTTAGCGTCCTACCCCCTCCAGGGGCGAAGATATTGACGAGAAACGAAAAAAAAATTTTTGAAAATCTGACCACGTGACGTCGTGCGGTGACGTCAACAGATGCCCACGTGACCATTTTTAGCGTCCTAACTTTTCCAGGAGCGAAGATATTGACGATAAACGAAAAAAAAATTTTTGAAAATCTGACCACGTGACGTCGTGCGGTGACGTCAACAGATGCCCACGTAACCATTTTTAGCGTTTTACTTTCTCCAGGAGCGAAGATATTAACGAAAAACAAAAAAAATTTTGCAAATCTGACCACGTGACGTCGTGCGGTGTCGTCAGCAGATGCCCACGTGATTATTTTCAGCGTTTTACTTCCTCCAGGGGCGAAGATATTGACAAAAACGAAAAAGAAATTTTTAAAATTTGACCACGTGACGTCGTGCGGTGACGTCAGCAGATGCCCACGTGACAATTTTTAGCGTCCTACTTCTCCAGGGGCGAAGATATTGACGAAAAACGTAAAAAAATTTTTTTAAAATCTGACCACGTGACGTCGTGCGGTGACGTCAGCAGATGCCCACGTGATTATTTAGAGCGTTTTACTTCCTCCAAGGGCGAAGATATTGACAAAAAACGAAAAAGAAATTTTTGAAAATCTGACCACGTGACGTCGTGCGGTAACGTCAGCAGATGCCCACGTGACCATTTTTAGCGTCCTACTTTCTCCAGGGGCGAAAATATTGACAAAAAACAAAAAAAAAATTTTTGAAAATCTGACCACGTGACGTCGTGCGGTGACGTTAGCAGATGCCCACGTGATTATTTTTAGCGTTTTACCCTTTCTAGGGGCGACAATATTGACGAAAAACGAAAAGAAAGTTTTTGAAAATCTGATCACGTGACGTCGTGCGGTGACGTCAGCAGATGCTTACGTGACCATATTTAGCGTCCTAACTTTTCCAGGAGCGAAGATATTGACGATAAACGAAAAAGAAATTTCTGAAAATCTGACTACGTGACGTCGTGCGGTGACGTCAGCAGATGCCCACGTGACCATTTTTAGCGTTTTACCCCCTCCAGAGGCGAAGATATTGACGAAAAACAAAAAAAAATTTTTGAAAATCTGTCCACGTGACGTCGTGCGGTGACGTCAGCAGATGCCTACGTGACCATTTTTAGTGTCCTACCCTTTCCAGGGGCAAAAATATTGACGAAAAACAAAAAAAAAATTTTTGAAAATCTGACCACGTGACGTCGTGCGGTGACGTCAACAAATGCCCACGTGACCATTTTTAGCGTCTTACCCCCTCCAGGGGCGAAGATATTGACGAGAAACGAAAAAAAAATTTTTGAAAATCTGACCACGTGACGTCGTGCGGTGACGTCAGCAGATGCCCACGTGATTATTTTCAGCGTTTTACTTTCTCCAGAAGCGAAGATATTGACGAAAAACGAAAAAAAATTTTTGAAAATCTGACCACGTGACGTCGTGCGGTGACGTCAGCAGATGCCCACGTGACCATTTTTAGCGTTTTACTTTCTCCAGGAGCGAAGATATTGACGAAAAACAAAAAAGAAATTTTTGAAAATCTGACCACGTGACGTCGTGCGGTGACGTCAGCAGATGCCCACGTGATTATTTTCAGCGTTTTACTTCCTCCAGGGGCGAAGATATTGACAAAAACGAAAAAGAAATTTTTAAAATTTGACCACGTGACGTCGTGCGGTGACGTCAGCAGATGCCCACGTGACAATTTTTAGCGTCCTACTTCTCCAGGGGCGAAGATATTGACGAAAAACGTAAAAGAATTTTTTTAAAATCTGACCACGTGACGTCGTGCGGTGACGTCAGCAGATGCCCACGTGATTATTTAAAGCGTTTTACTTCCTCCAAGAGCGAAGATATTGACAAAAAACGAAAAAGAAATTTTTGAAAATTTGACCACGTGACGTCATGCGGTGACGTCAGCAAATGCCCACGTGACCATTTTTAGCGTTTTACCCCCTCTAGAGGCGAAGATATTGACAAAAAACGAAAAAAAATTTTTTGAAAATCTGACTACGTGACGTTGTGCGGTGACGTCAGCAGATGCCCACGTGATTATTTTCAGCGTTTTACTTTCTCCAGGGGCGAAAATATTGACGAAAAACGAAAAAGAAATTTTTGAAAATCTGACCACGTGACGTCGTGCGGTGACGTCAGCAGATGCTCACGTGATTATTTTCAGCGTTTTACTTTCTTCAGGGGCGAAGACATTGACGAAAAACGATAAAAAAATTTTTTAATATTTGACCACGTGACGTCGTGCGGTGACGTCAGCAGATGCCCACGTGACAATTTTTAGCGTCCTACTTCTCCAGGGGCGAAGATATTGACGAAAAACGTAAAAAAAATTTTTTAAAATCTGACCACGTGACGTCGTGCGGTGACGTCAGCAGATGCCCACGTGATTATTTTTAGCGTTTTACTTCCTCCAGGGGCGAAAATATTGACGAAAAACGAAAAAAAAATTTTTGAAAATCTGACCACGTGACGTCGTGCGGTGACGTCAGCAGATGCCAACGTGACCATATTTAGCGTCCTAACTTTTCCAGGAGCGAAGATATTGACGATAAACGAAAAAAAAATTTTTGAAAATCTGACCACGTGACGTCGTGCGGTGACGTCAGCAGATGCCCACGTGACCATTTTTAGCGTTTTACCCCCTCCAGAGGCGAAGATATTGACGAAAAACAAAAAAAAAGTTTTTGAAAATTTGACCACGTGACGTCGTGCGGTAACGTCAGCAGATGCCCACGTGACCATTTTTAGTGTCCTATTCTTTCCAGGGGCAAAAATATTGACGAAAAACAAAAAAAAAGTTTTTGAAAATCTGACCACGTGACGTCGTGCGGTAACGTCAGCAGATGCCCACGTGACCATTTCTAGCGTCCTACTTCCTCCAGGGGCGAAGATATTGACAAAAACAAAAAAAAATTTTTTGAAAATCTGACCACGTGACGTCGTGCGGTGACGTCAGCAGATGCCCACGTGACAATTTTCAGCGTACTTTCTCCAGAAGCGAAATATTGACGAAAAACGAAAAAAATTTTTGAAAATCTGACCACGTGACGTCGTGCGGTGACGTCAGCAGATGCCCACGTGATTATTTTCAGCGTTTTACTTTTTCCAGAAGCGAAGATATTGACGAAAAACGAAAAAATTTTTTTAAATCTGACCACGTGACGTCGTGCGGTGACGTCAGCAGATGCCCACGTGATCATTCTTAGCGTCCTATCCCCTTCAAAAGCGAAGATATTGACGAAAAACAAAAAAAAATTTTTGAAAATCTGACCACGTGACGTCGTGCGGTGACGTCAGCAGATGCCTACGTGACCATTTTTAGCGTCCTACCCTTTCCAGGGGCAAAAATATTGACGAAAAACAAAAAGAAAATTTTTGAAAATCTGACCACGTGACGTCGTGCGGTGACGTCAACAGATGCCCACGTGACCATTTTTAGCGTCCTACCCTCTCCAGGGGCGAAGATATTGACGAAAAACGAAAAAAAAATTTTTGAAAATCTGACCACGTGACGTCGTGCGGTGACGTCAGCAGATGCCCACGTGACCATTTTTAGCGTCCTAACTTTTCCAGGAGCGAAGATATTGACGATAAACGAAAAAAATTTTTGAAAATCTGACCACGTGACGTCGTGCGGTGACGTCAGCAGATGCCCACGTGACCATTTTTAGCGTTTTACTTTCTCCAGGAGCGAAGATATTGACGAAAAACAAAAGAGAAATTTTTGAAAATCTGACCACGTGACGTCGTGCGGTGACGTCAGCAGATGCCCACGTGATTATTTTCAGCGTTTTACTTCCTCCAGGGGCGAAGATATTGACGAAAAACGAAAAAGAAATTTTTAAAAATTTGACCACGTGACGTCGTGCGGTGACGTCAGCAGATGCCCACGTGACAATTTTTAGCGTCCTACTTCTCCAGGGGCGAAGATATTGACGAAAAACGTAAAAAAATTTTTTTAAATCTGACCACGTGACGTCGTGCGGTGACGTCAGCAGATGCCCACGTGATTATTTAGAGCGTTTTACTTCCTCCAAGGGCGAAGATATTGACAAAAAACGAAAAAGAAATTTTTGAAAATCTGACCACGTGACGTCGTGCGGTGACGTCAGCAGATGCCCACGTGACCATTTTTAGCGTCCTACTTTCTCCAGGGGCGAAAATATTGACAAAAAACAAAAAAAAAATTTTTGAAAATCTGACCACGTGACGTCGTGCGGTAACGTCAGCAGATGCCCACGTGATTATTTTTAGCGTTTTACCCCCTCTAGGGGCGACAATATTGACGAAAAACGAAAAGAAAGTTTTTGAAAATCTGATCACGTGACGTCGTGCGGTGACGTCAGCAGATGCTTACGTGACCATATTTAGCGTCCTAACTTTTCCAGGAGCGAAGATATTGACGATAAACGAAAAAGAAATTTCTGAAAATCTGACTACGTGACGTCGTGCGGTGACGTCAGCAGATGCCCACGTGACCATTCTTAGCGTCCTATCCCCTTCAAAAGCGAAGATATTGACGAAAAACAAAAAAAAAATTTTTGAAAATCTGTCCACGTGACGTCGTGCGGTGACGTCAGCAGATGCCTACGTGACCATTTTTAGTGTCCTACCCTTTCCAGGGGCAAAAATATTGACGAAAAACAAAAAGAAAATTTTTGAAAATCTGACCACGTGACGTCGTGCGGTGACGTCAACAAATGCCCACGTGACCATTTTTAGCGTCCTACCTCCAGGGGCGAAGATATTGACGAAAAACGCAAAAAAAATTTTTGAAAATCTGACCACGTGACGTCGTGCGGTGACGTCAACAGATGCCCACGTGACCATTTTTAGCGTCCTAACTTTTCCAGGAGCGAAGATATTGACGATAAACGAAAAAAAAATTTTTGAAAATCTGACCACGTGACGTCGTGCGGTGACGTCAACAGATGCCCACGTAACCATTTTTAGCGTTTTACTTTCTCCAGGAGCGAAGATATTAACGAAAAACAAAAAAGAAATTTTTGCAAATCTGACCACGTGACGTCGTGCGGTGTCGTCAGCAGATGCCCACGTGATTATTTTCAGCGTTTTACTTCCTCCAGGGGCGAAGATATTGACAAAAACGAAAAAGAAATTTTTAAAATTTGACCACGTGACGTCGTGCGGTGACGTCAGCAGATGCCCACGTGACAATTTTTAGCGTCCTACTTCTCCAGGGGCGAAGATATTGACGAAAAACGTAAAAAAATTTTTTTTAAATCTGACCACGTGACGTCGTGCGGTGACGTCAGCAGATGCCCACGTGATTATTTAGAGCGTTTTACTTCCTCCAAGGGCGAAGATATTGACAAAAAACGAAAAAGAAATTTTTGAAAATCTGACCACGTGACGTCGTGCGGTAACGTCAGCAGATGCCCACGTGACCATTTTTAGCGTCCTACTTTCTCCAGGGGCGAAAATATTGACAAAAACAAAAAAAAATTTTGAAAATCTGACCACGTGACGTCGTGCGGTGACGTTAGCAGATGCCCACGTGATTATTTTTAGCGTTTTACCCCCTCTAGGGGCGACAATATTGACGAAAAACGAAAAGAAAGTTTTTGAAAATCTGATCACGTGACGTCGTGCGGTGACGTCAGCAGATGCTTACGTGACCATATTTAGCGTCCTAACTTTTCCAGGAGCGAAGATATTGACGATAAACGAAAAAGAAATTTCTGAAAATCTGACTACGTGACGTCGTGCGGTGACGTCAGCAGATGCCCACGTGACCATTCTTAGCGTCCTATCCCCTTCAAAAGCGAAGATATTGACGAAAAACAAAAAAAAAATTTTTGAAAATCTGTCCACGTGACGTCGTGCGGTGACGTCAGCAGATGCCTACGTGACCATTTTTAGTGTCCTACCCTTTCCAGGGGCAAAAATATTGACGAAAAACAAAAAGAAAATTTTTGAAAATCTGACCACGTGACGTCGTGCGGTGACGTCAACAAATGCCCACGTGACCATTTTTAGCGTCCTACCCCCTCCAGGGGCGAAGATATTGACGAAAAACGAAAAAAAATTTTTGAAAATCTGACCACGTGACGTCGTGCGGTGACGTCAGCAGATGCCCACGTGACCATTTTTAGCGTCCTAACTTTTCCAGGAGCGAAGATATTGACGATAAACGAAAAAAAAATTTTTGAAAATCTGACCACGTGACGTCGTGCGGTGACGTCAACAGATGCCCACGTAACCATTTTTAGCGTTTTACTTTCTCCAGAAGCGAAGATATTAACGAAAAACAAAAAAGAAATTTTTGAAAATCTGACCACGTGACGTCGTGCGGTGTCGTCAGCAGATGCCCACGTGATTATTTTCAGCGTTTTACTTCCTCCAGGGGCGAAGATATTGACAAAAACGAAAAAGAAATTTTTAAAATTTGACCACGTGACGTCGTGCGGTGACGTCAGCAGATGCCCACGTGACAATTTTTAGCGTCCTACTTCTCCAGGGGCGAAGATATTGACGAAAAACGTAAAAAAAATTTTTTAAAATCTGACCACGTGACGTCGTGCGGTGACGTCAGCAGATGCCCACGTGATTATTTAGAGCGTTTTACTTCCTCCAAGGGCGAAGATATTGACAAAAAACGAAAAAGAAATTTTTGAAAATCTGACCACGTGACGTCGTGCGGTGACGTCAGCAGATGCCCACGTGACCATTTTTAGCGTCCTACTTTCTCCAGGGGCGAAAATATTGACAAAAAACAAAAAAAAATTTTTGAAAATCTGACCACGTGACGTCGTGCGGTGACGTCAGCAGATGCCCACGTGATTATTTTTAGCGTTTTACCCCCTCTAGGGGCGACAATATTGACGAAAAACGAAAAGAAAGTTTTTGAAAATCTGATCACGTGACGTCGTGCGGTGACGTCAGCAGATGCTTACGTGACCATATTTAGCGTCCTAACTTTTCCAGGAGCGAAGATATTGACGATAAACGAAAAAGAAATTTCTGAAAATCTGACTACGTGACGTCGTGCGGTGACGTCAGCAGATGCCCACGTGACCATTTTTAGCGTTTTACCCCCTCCAGAGGCGAAGATATTGACGAAAAACAAAAAAAAATTTTTGAAAATCTGTCCACGTGACGTCGTGCGGTGACGTCAGCAGATGCCTACGTGACCATTTTTAGTGTCCTACCCTTTCCAGGGGCAAAAATATTGACGAAAAACAAAAAAAAAATTTTTGAAAATCTGACCACGTGACGTCGTGCGGTGACGTCAACAAATGCCCACGTGACCATTTTTAGCGTTTTACCCCCTCCAGGGGCGAAGATTTTGACGAAAAACGAAAAAAAATTTTTGAAAATCTGACCACGTGACGTCGTGCGGTGACGTCAGCAGATGCCCACGTGATTATTTTCAGCGTTTTACTTTCTCCAGAAGCGAAGATATTGACGAAAAACAAAAAAAAAATTTTTGAAAATCTGACCACGTGACGTCGTGCGGTGACGTCAACAGATGCCCACGTAACCATTTTTAGCGTTTTACTTTCTCCAGGAGCGAAGATATTAACGAAAAACAAAAAAGAAATTTTTGCAAATCTGACCACGTGACGTCGTGCGGTGTCGTCAGCAGATGCCCACGTGATTATTTTCAGCGTTTTACTTCCTCCAGGGGCGAAGATATTGACAAAAAACGAAAAAGAAATTTTTTAAAATTTGACCACGTGACGTCGTGCGGTGACGTCAGCAGATGCCCACGTGACAATTTTTAGCGTCCTACTTCTCCAGGGGCGAAGATATTGACGAAAAACGTAAAAGAATTTTTTTAAAATCTGACCACGTGACGTCGTGCGGTGACGTCAGCAGATGCCCACGTGATTATTTAAAGCGTTTTACTTCCTCCAAGAGCGAAGATATTGACAAAAAACGAAAAAAAAATTTTGAAAATCTGACCACGTGACGTCGTGCGGTGACGTCAGCAAATGCCCACGTGACCATTTTTAGCGTTTTACCCCCTCTAGAGGCGAAGATATTGACAAAAACGAAAAAAATTTTTGAAAATCTGACCACGTGACGTCGTGCGGTGACGTCAGCAGATGCCCACGTGATTATTTTCAGCGTTTTACTTTCTCCAGGGGCGAAGATATTGACGAAAAACGAAAAAGAAATTTTTGAAAATCTGACCACGTGACGTCGTGCGGTGACGTCAGCAGATGCCCACGTGATTATTTTCAGCGTTTTACTTTCTTCAGGGGCGAAGATATTGACGAAAAACGAAAAAAAAATTTTTTAAAATTTGACCACGTGACGTCGTGCGGTGACGTCAGCAGATGCCCACGTGACCATTCTTAGCGTCCTATCCTTTTCAAAAACGAAAATATTGACGAAAAAAAAAAAAATTTTGAAAATCTGACCACGTGACGTCGTGCGGTAACGTCAGCAGATGCCCACGTGACCATTTTTAGCGTCCTACTTTCTCCAGGAGCGAAGATATTGACGAAAAACGAAAGAGAAATTTTTGAAAATCTGACCACGTGACGTCGTGCGGTGACGTCAGCAGATGCCCACGTGACCATTCTTAGCGTTCTATCCTTTTCAAAAGCGAAGATATTGACGAAAAACAAAAAAAAAATTTTAAAAAATTTGACCACGTGACGTCGTGCGGTGACGTCAGCAGATGCCCACGTGACCATTCTTAGCGTCCTATTCCCTTCAAAAGCGAAAATATTGACGAAAAACAAAAAGAAAATTTTTGAAAATCTGTCCACTTGACGTCGTGCGGTGACGTCAGCAGATGCCCACGTGACCATTTTTAGTGTCCTACCCTTTCCAGCGGCATAAATATTGACGAAAAACGAAAAAGAATTTTTTAAAAATCTGACCACGTGACGTCGTGCGGTGACGTCAGCAGATGCCCACGTGACCATTCTTAGCGTTCTATTTTTTTCAAAAGCGAAGATATTGACGAAAAACAAAAAAGAAATTTTTAAAAATCTGACCACGTGACGTCGTGCGGTGACGTCAGCAGATGCCCACGTGACCATTCTTAGCGTCCTATTCCCTTCAAAAGCGAAAATATTGACGAAAAACAAAAAGAAAATTTTTGAAAATCTGTCCACTTGACGTCGTGCGGTGACGTCAGCAGATGCCCACGTGACCATTTTTAGTGTCCTACCCTTTCCAGGGGCAAAAATATTGACGAAAAACAAAAAAAATTTTTGAAAATCTGACCACGTGACGTCGTGCGGTGACGTCAGCAAATGCCCACGTGACAATTTTTAGCGTTTTACCTTCTCCAGGGACGAAGATATTGACGAAAAACTAAAAAGAAATTTTTGAAAATCTGACCACGTGACGTCGTGCGGTGACGTCAGCAGATGCCTACGTGACCATTCTTAGCGTCCTACTTCTTCAGGGGCGAAGATATTGACGAAAAACGTAAAAGAAATTTTTAAAAATCTGACCACGTGACGTCGTGCGGTGACGTCAGCAGATGCCCACGTGATTATTTAGAGCGTTTTTCTTCCTCCAAAGGCGAAGATATTGACGAAAAACGAAAAAAAAATTTTTGAAAATTTGACCACGTGACGTCGTGCGGTGACGTCAGCAGATGCCCACGTGACCATTTTTAGCGTTTTACCCTCTCCAGGGGCGAAGATATTGACGAAAAACGAAAAAAAAATTTTTGTAAATCTGACCACGTGACGTCGTGCGGTGACGTCAGCAGATGCCCACGTGACCATTTTTAGCGTCATACTTTCTCCAGAAGCGAAGATATTGACGAAAAACGAAAAAAAAATTTTTTTTAATCTGACCACGTGACGTCGTACGGTGACGTCAGCAGATGCCCACGTGACCATTCTTAGCGTCCTATCCCCTTCAAAATCGATAATATTGACGAAAAACAAAAAAAAAATTTTTGAAAATTTGATTACGTGACGTCGTGCGGTAACGTCAGCAGATGCCCACGTGACCATTTTTAGCGTCCTACTTTGTCCAGGAGCGAAGATATTGACGAAAAACAAAAAAAAAATTTTTTTAAATCTGACCACGTGACGTCGTGCGGTGACGTCAGCAGATGCCCACGTGACCATTCTTAGCGTCCTATCCCCTTCAAAAGCGAAAATATTGACGAAAAACAAAAAAAAAATTTTTGAAAATCTGTCCACGTGACGTCGTGCGGTGACGTCAGCAGATGCCTACGTGACCATTTTTAGTGTCCTACCCTTTCCAGGGGCAAAATATTGACGAAAAACGAAAAAAAAATTTTTGAAAATCTAACCACGTGACGTCGTGCGGTGACGTCAACAAATGCCCACGTGACCATTTTTAGCGTCCTACCCCCTCCAGGGGCGAAGATATTGACGAGAAACGAAAAAGAAATTTTTGAAAATCTGACCACGTGACGTCGTGCGGTGACGTCAGCAGATGCCTACGTGACCATTCTTAGCGTCCTACTTCTTCAGGGGCGAAGATATTGACGAAAAACGTAAAAGAAATTTTTAAAAATCTGACCACGTGACGTCGTGCGGTGACGTCAGCAGATGCCCACGTGATTATTTAGAGCGTTTTTCTTCCTCCAAAGGCGAAGATATTGACGAAAAACGAAAAAAAAATTTTTGAAAATTTGACCACGTGACGTCGTGCGGTGACGTCAGCAAATGCCCACGTGACCATTTTTAGAGTTTTACCCTCTCCAGAGGCGAAGATATTGACGAAAAACAAAAAAAAATTTTTTGTAAATCTGACCACGTGACGTCGTGCGGTGACGTCAGCAGATGCCCACGTGACCATTTTTAGCGTCATACTTTCTCCAGAAGCGAAGATATTGACGAAAAACGAAAAAAAAATTTTTTTAATCTGACCACGTGACGTCGTGCGGTGACGTCAGCAGATGCCCACGTGACCATTCTTAGCGTCCTATCCCCTTCAAAATCGATAATATTGACGAAAAACAAAAAAAAAATTTTTGAAAATTTGATTACGTGACGTCGTGCGGTGACGTCAGCAGATGCCCACGTGACCATATTAGCGTCCTACTTTGTCCAGGAGCGAAGATATTGACGAAAAACAAAAAAAAATTTTTTTAAATCTGACCACGTGACGTCGTGCGGTGACGTCAGCAGATGCCCACGTGACCATTCTTAGCGTCCTATCCCCTTCAAAAGCGAAGATATTGACGAAAAACAAAAAAAAAATTTTTGAAAATCTGTCCACGTGACGTCGTGCGGTGACGTCAGCAGATGCCTACGTGACCATTTTTAGTGTCCTACCCTTTCCAGGGGCAAAAATATTGACGAAAAACAAAAAAAAATTTTTGAAAATCTGACCACGTGACGTCGTGCGGTGACGTCAACAAATGCCCACGTGACCATTTTTAGCGTCCTACCCCCTCCAGGGGCGAAGATATTGACGAGAAACGAAAAAAAAATTTTTGAAAATCTGACCACGTGACGTCGTGCGGTGACGTCAGCAGATGCCCACGTGATTATTTTCAGCGTTTTACTTTCTCCAGAAGCGAAGATATTGACGAAAAACAAAAAAAAAATTTTTGAAAATCTGACCACGTGACGTCGTGCGGTGACGTCAACAGATGCCCACGTAACCATTTTTAGCGTTTTACTCCCTCTAGGAGCGAAGATATTAACGAAAAACAAAAAAGAAATTTTTGCAAATCTGACCACGTGACGTCGTGCGGTGTCGTCAGCAGATGCCCACGTAATTATTTTCAGCGTTTTACTTCCTCCAGGGGCAAAGATATTGACAAAAAACGAAAAAGAAATTTTTTAAAATTTGACCACGTGACGTCGTGCGGTGACGTCAGCAGATGCCCACGTGACAATTTTTAGCGTCCTACTTCTCCAGGGGCGAAGATATTGACGAAAAACGTAAAAGAAATTTTTTAAAATCTGACCACGTGACGTCGTGCGGTGACGTCAGCAGATGCCCACGTGATTTTTTAGAGCGTTTTACTTCCTTCAAGGGCGAAGATATTGACAAAAAACGAAAAAGAAATTTTTGAAAATTTGACCACGTGACGTCGTGCGGTGACGTCAGCAAATGCCCACGTGACCATTTTTAGCGTCCTACCCCATTCAGGGGCGAAAATATTGACGAAAAACGAAAAAAAAATTTTTGAAAATCTGACCACGTGACGTCGTGCGGTGACGTCAGCAGATGCCCACGTGATTATTTTCAGCGTTTTACTTTCTCCAGGGGCGAAGATATTGACGAAAAACGAAAAAAAATTTTTGAAAATTTGACCACGTGACGTCGTGCGGTGACGTCAGCAGATGCCCACGTGACCATTCTTAGCGTCCTATCCTTTTCAAAAACGAAAATATTGACGAAAAACAAAAAAGAAATTTTTGAAAATTTGATTACTTGACGTCGTGCGGTAACGTCAGCAGATGCCCACGTGACCATTTTTAGCGTCCTACTTTCTCCAGGAGCGAAGATATTGACGATAAACGAAAAAAAAATTTTTTTAAATCTGACCACGTGACGTCGTGCGGTAACGTCAGCAGATGCCCACGTAATTATTTTCAGCGTTTTACTTCTTCCAAAGGCGAAGATAATGACAAAAAACGAAAAAAAAATTTTTGAAAATTTGACCACGTGACGTCGTGCGGTGACGTCAGCAAATGCTTACGTGACCATTTTTAGTGTCCTACTCTTTCCAGGGGCAAAAATATTGACGAAAGACAAAAAAAAATTTTTTGAAAATCTGACCACGTGACGTTGTGCGGTGACGTCAGCAAATGCCCACGTGACCATTTTTAGCGTCCTACTTTCTCCAGGGGCGAAGATATTGACGAAAAACGAAAAAAAAATTTTTGAAAATCTGACCACGTGACGTCGTGCGGTGACGTCAGCAGATGCCCACGTGATTATTTTCAGCGTTTTACTTCCTTCAAGGGCGAAAATATTAAAGAAAAACGAAAAAGAAATTTTTGAAAATTTGACCACGTGACGTCGTGCGGTGACGTCAGCAGATGCCAACGTGACTATTCTTAGCGTCCAATCCCTTTCAAAAGCGAAGATATTGACGAAAAACAAAAAAAAAATTTTTGAAAATCTGTCCACGTGACGTCGTGCGGTGACGTCAGCGGATGCCCACGTGACCATTTTTAGTGTCCTACCCTTTCCAGGGGCAAAAATATTGACGAAAAACAAAAAAAAAATTTTTGAAAATCTGACCACGTGACGTCTTGCGGTGACGTCAGCAAATGCCCACGTGACCATTTTTAGCGTTTTACCTTCTCCAGGGACGAAGATATTGACAAAAAACGAAAAAGAAATTTTTGAAAATCTGACCACGTGACGTTGTGCGGTGACGTCAGCAGATGCCCACGTGATTATTTTCAGCGTTTTACTTTTTCCAGGGACGAAGACATTGACGAAAAACGAAAAAGAAATTTTTGAAAATCTGACCACGTGACGTCGTGCGGTGACGTCAGCAGATGCCCACGTGACCATTTTTAGCGTCCTACTTCTTCAGGGGCGAAGATATTGACGAAAAAAAAAAGAAATTTTGAAAATCTGACCACGTGACGTCGTGCGGTGACGTCAGCAGATGCCCGTGACAATTTTAGCGTTTTACCTTCTCCAGGGACGAAGATATTGACGAAAAACGAAAAAGAAATTTTTGAAAATCTGACCACGTGACGTCGTGCGGTGACGTCAGCAGATGCCCACGTGACCATTTTTAGCGTCCTACTTCTTCAGGGGCGAAGATATTGACGAAAAACGTAAAAGAAATTTTTAAAAATCTGACCACGTGACGTTGTGCGGTGACGTCAGCAGATGCCCACGTGATTATTTTCAGCGTTTTACTTCCTCCAGGGGCGAAGATATTGACAAAAAACAAAAAAAAAAGTTTTGAAAATCTGACCACGTGACGTCGTGCGGTGACGTCAGCAAATGCCAACGTGACCATTTTTAGCGTTTTACCTTCTCCAGGGGCGAAGATATTGACGAAAAACGAAAAAAAATTTTTAAAAATCTGACCACGTGACGTCGTGCGGTGATGTCAGCAGATGCCCACGTATTTATTTTAAGCGTTTTACTTCCTCTAGGGGCGAAGATATTGACGAAAAACAAAAAAGAAATTTTTGAAAATTTGACCACGTGACGTCGTGCGGTGACGTCAGCAGATGCCCACGTGACCATTTTTAGCGTTTTACCCCTTCCAGGGGCAAAGATTATGACGAAAAACGAATAAAAAAATTTTGAAAATCTGACCACGTGACGTCGTGCGGTGACGTCAGCAGATGCCCACGTGACCATTTTTAGCGTTTTACTTTTTCCAGGAGCGAAGATATTGACGAAAAACGAAAAAGAAATTTTTGAAAATCTGACCACGTGACGTCGTGCGGTGACGTCAGCAAATGCCCACGTGATTATTTTTAGCGTTCTACCCTTTTTCGGGGCAAAGATATTGACGAAAAACGCAAAAGAAATTTTTGAAAATTTGACAACGTGACGTCGTGCGGTGACGTCAGCAGATGCCCACGTGACCATTTTTAGCGTCTTACCCCCTCCAGGGGCAAAGATATTGACAAAAAACAAAAAATAAAAATTTAAAAAATCTGATTACGTGACGTCGTGCGGTGACGTCAGCAGATGCCCACGTGACCATTTTTAGCGTTTTACCCTTTCCAAAAACGAAAATATTGACAAAAAACGAAAAAAAAATTTTTGAAAATCTGACCACGTGACGTCGTGCGGTGACGTAAGCAGATGCCCACGTGATTATTTTCAGCGTTTTACTTCCTCCAGGGGCGAAGATATTGACAAAAAACGAAAAGAAAATTTTTGAAAATCTGACCACGTGACGTCGTGCGGTGACGTCAGCAGATGCCCACGTGACTATTTTCAGCGTTCTACCTTCACCAGAGACAAAGATATTGACAAAAAACGGAAAAAAAATTTTTTTTAATTTGTCAAAAAATCATCGTGCGGTGACGTCAGCAGAGCCTACGTAACAATTTTCAGCCTTCTACTTCCACCAGAAGCAGAATATTGACAAAAACAAAAAAAAATTTTTCAAAATCTGGCAACGTATCATTGTGCGGTGACGTCAGCACATGCTCACGTAACCATTTTCAGCGTTCTATCTTCACCAGAAGCAGAGATATTGACAAAAAACAAAAAAAAACATTTTTGAAAATCTGGCAAAAAATCATCGTGCGGTGACGTCAGCAAATGCCCACTTAACAATTTTCAGCGTTCTACTTCCACCAGAAACAGAGATATTGACAAAAAACGAAAGAAAAATTTTTGAAAATTTGGCAACGTATCATTGTGCAGTGACGTCAGCAGATGCCTACGTGATTATTTTCAGCGTTCTACTTTCACCAGAAACAGAGATTATGACAAAAAACGATAAAAAATTATTTCAAAATCTGGCAAAAAATCATTGTGCGGTGACGTCAGCAGATGCCCACGTGACTATTTTCAGCGTTCTACCTTCACCAGAGACAAAGATATTGACAAAAAAACAAAAAAAAAATTTTTGAAAATTGGGCAAAGAATCATCGTGCGGTGACGTCAGCAAAGCCTACGTAACAATTTTCAGCGTTCTACCTCCACCAAAAGCAGAGATTTTGACAAAAAACAAAAAAAAAATTTTTTTTAATCTGGCAACGTATCATCGTGCGGTGAAGTCAGCTGATGCCCACGTGACTATTTTTAGCGTTCTACCTCTACCAAAAGTAGAGATATTGACAGAAAACAATATAAAAATTTTTCAAAATCTGGCAAAAAATCATCGTGCGGTGACGTCAGCAGATGCCCACGTGACTATTTTCAGCGTTCTACCTTCACCAGAGACAAAGATATTGACAAAAAACGAAAAAAAAATTTTTGAAAATCTGTCAAAGAATCATCGTGCGGTGACGTCAGCAGAGCCTACGTAACAATTTTCAGCGTTCTACTTTTACCAGAAGCAGAGATATTGACATAAAACAATAAGAAAATTTTTCAAAATCTGGCAACGTATCATTGTGCGGTAACGTCAGCAAATGCTCACGTAACCATTTTCAGCGTTCTATCTTCACCAGAAGCAAAGATATTGACAAAAAACAAAATAAAAATTTTTGAAAATCTGGCAAAAAATCATTGTGCGGTGACGTCAGCAAATGCCCACTTAACAATTTTCAGCGTTCTACTTTCACCAGAAACAAAGATTATGACAAAAAACGATAAAAAATTATTTCAAAATCTGGCAAAAAATCATTGTGCGGTGACGTCAGCAGATGCCCACGTGACTATTTTCAGCGTTCTACCTTCACCAAAGACAAAAATATTGACAAAAAAACAAAAACAAAATTTTTGAAAATTGAGCAAAGAATCATTGTGCGGTGACGTCAGCAGATGCCCACGTAACAATTTTCTGCGTTCTACCATCACCAGAAACAAAAATATTGACAAAAAACAAAAAAAAATTTTTGAAAATCTGACCACGTGACGTCGTGCGGTGACGTCAGCAGATGCCCACGTAATTATTTTCAGCGTTTTACTTCCTCCAAAGGCGAAGATATTGACGAAAAACAAAAAAAAAATTTTTGAAAATCTGACCACGTGACGTCGTGCGGTGACGTCAACAGATGCCCACGTGACCACTTTTAGCGTTTTACTTCCTCCAGGAGCGAAGATATTGACGAAAAACGAAAAAGAAATTTTTGAAAATCTGACCACGTGACGTCGTGCGGTGACGTCAGCAGATGCTCACGTGATTATTTTCAGCGTTTTACTTTCTCCAGGGGCAAAGATATTGACGAAAAACGATAAAAAAATTTTTGAAAATCTGACCACGTGACGTCGTGCGGTGACGTCAGCAGATGCCCACGTGACCATTTTTAGCGTTTTACCCCCTCCAGGAGCGAAGATATTGACGAAAAACAAAAAAGAAATTTTGAAAATCTGACCACGTGACGTCGTGCGGTGACGTCAGCAGATGCCCACGTGATTATTTTCAGCGTTTTATTTCCTCCAAGGGCGAAGATATTGACGAAAAACGAAAAAAAAATTTTTGAAAATCTGTCCACGTGACGTCGTGCGGTGACGTCAACAGATGCCCACGTGACCATTTTTAGCGTTTTACCCCTTCCAGAAGCGAAGATATTGACGAAAAACGAAAAAGAAATTTTTGAAAATCTGACCACGTGACGTCGTGCGGTAACGTCAGCAGATGCCCACGTGATTATTTTCAGCGTTTTACTTTCTCCAGAGGCGAAGATATTGACGAAAAACGAAAAAGAAATTTTTGAAAATTTGACCACGTGACGTCGTGCGGTGACGTCAGCAGATGCCCACGTGACCATTCTTAGCGTCCTATCTTTTTCAAAAGCGAAGATATTGACGAAAAACGAAAAAAAAATTTTGAAAATCTGACCACGTGACGTCGTGCGGTGACGTCAGCAGATGCCCACGTGATTATTTTCAGCGTTTTACTTCCTCCAGGGGCGAAGATATTGACGAAAAACGAAAAAAAAATTTTTGAAAATCTGACCACGTGATGTCGTGCGGTGACGTCAGCAGATGTTTACGTAACCATTTTTAGCGTTTTACCCTTTCCAGGGGCGAAGATATTGACGAAAAACGAAAAAGAAATTTTTGAAAATCTGACCACGTGACGTCGTGCGGTGACGTCAGCAGATGCCCACGTGATTATTTTCAGCGTTTTACTTTCTCCAGAGGCGAAGATATTGACGAAAAGCAAAAAAAAAATTTTTTTAAATCTGACCACGTGACGTCGTGCGGTGACGTCAGCAGATGCCCACGTGACCATTTTTAGCGTTTTACCCTCTCCAGGAGCGAAGATATTGACGAAAAACAAAAAAGAAATTTTTGAAAATCTGACCACGTGACGTCGTGCGGTGACGTCAGCAGATGCCCACGTGATTATTTTCAGCGTTTTACTTCCTCCAGGGGCGAAGATATTGACGAAAAACGAAAAAGAAATTTTTGAAAATTTGACCACGTGACGTCGTGCGGTGACGTCAGCAGATGCCAACGTGACCATTCTTAGCGTCCTATCCTTTTCAAAAGCGAAGATATTGACGAAAAACAAAAAAAAAATTTTTGAAAATTTGATTACGTGACGTCGTGCGGTAACGTCAGCAGATGCCCACGTGACCATTTTTAGCGTCCTACTTTCTCCAGGAGCGAAGATATTGACGAAAAACGAAAAAGAAATTTTTAAAAATTTGACCACGTGACGTCGTGCGGTGACGTCAGCAAATGCCCACGTAACCATTCTTAGCGTCCTATCCCCTTCAAAAGCGAAAATATTGACGAAAAACAAAAAAAAAATTTTTGAAAATCTGTCCACGTGACGTCGTGCGGTGACGTCAGCAGATGCCTACGTGACCATTTTTAGTGTCCTACCCTTTCCAGGGGCAAAAATATTGACGAAAAACAAAAAAAAAATTTTTGAAAATCTGACCACGTGACGTCGTGCGGTGACGTCAGCAAATGCCCACGTGACCATTTTTAGCGTCCTACCTTCTCCAGGGGCGAAGATATTGACGAAAAACGAAAAAAAAGTTTTTGAAAATTTGGCAACGTATTGTGCAGTGACGTCAGCAGATGCCCACGTGATTATTTTCAGCGTTTTACTTTCTCCAGAAGCGAAGATATTGACGAAAAACAAAAAAAAAATTTTTGAAAATCTGACCACGTGACGTCGTGCGGTGACGTCAAAAGATGCCCACGTGACCATTTTTAGCGTTTTACCTTCTCCAGGGGCGAAGATATTGACGAAAAACGAAAAAGAAATTTTTGAAAATCTGACCACGTGACGTCGTGCGGTGACGTCAGCAGATGCCCACGTGACCAGTTTTAGCGTTCTACTTTCACCAGAAGCAGAGATATTGACAAAAAACGAAGAAAAAATTTTTGAAAATCTGACAAAGAATCATCGTGCGGTGACGTCAGCAGAGCTTACGTAACAATTTTCAGCGTTCTACCTCCACCAGAAGCAGTGATATTGACAAAAAACAAAAAAAAAATTTTTTTTAATCTGGCAAAAAATCATCGTGCGGTGACGTCAGCAGATGCCCGCGTGACTATTTTCAGCGTTCTACCTTCACCAGAGACAAAGATATTGACAAAAAACAGAAAAAAAATTTTTTTAAATCTGTCAAAGAATCATCGTGCGGTGACGTCAGCAGAGCCTACGTAACAATTTTCAGCCTTCTACTTCCACCAGAAGCAGAGATATTGACATAAAACAATAAAAAAATTTTTCATAATCTGGCAACGTATCATTGTGCGGTGACGTCAGCACATGCTCACGTAACCATTTTCAGCGTTCTATCTTCACCAGAAGCAGAGATATTGACAAAAAAAAATTTTTGAAAATCTGGCAAAAAATCATCGTGCGGTGACGTCAGCAAATGCCCACTTAACAATTTTCAGCGTTTTACTTCCACCAGAAACAGAGATATTGACAAAAAACGAAAGAAAAATTTTTGAAAATTTGGCAACGTATCATTGTGCAGTGACGTCAGCAGATGCCTACGTGATTATTTTCAGCGTTCTACTTTCACCAGAAACAAAGATTATGACAAAAAACGATAAAAAATTATTACAAAATCTGGCAAAAAATCATTGTGCGGTGACGTCAGCAGATGCCCACGTGACTATTTTCAGCGTTCTACCTTCACCAGAGACAAAAATATTGACAAAAAAACAAAAAAAAAATTTTTGAAAATTGGGCAAAGAATCATTGTGCGGTGACGTCAGCAGATGCCCACGTAACAATTTTCTGCGTTCTACCATCACCAGAAACAAAGATATTGACAAAAAACAAAAAAAAATTTTTTGAAAATCTGGCAACGTATCATTGTGCGGTGACGTCAGCAGATGCCCACGTGATTATTTTCAGCGTTCTACTTTCACCAGAAACAGAGATTATGACAATTGTTACGTCAGAGTTAGGAAATTTTAAATGGGTTCATTCACCGTTACTCGGATGCTTAGGAAAAAGGCACAAGAGTAGGTAAAGAGGAGGAAATGGCTTGGAGAGCGACGTAACAGCCGATCCTTGCGTGGCGGGTATTTAAAGGGCCACGCGTAAACGCACTAGGAATGGGTTCGAGTCGGTTGAGTGCGTAATATTTGTTCTTTTTAGGGAAAGAAATTTAATTCTTATTCCCAGGGATAGAACCAGAGGTGATTTTCGCAACGCGGGTACCAGGGTAAAAAATAAATAACTGATTCAGAAATTGAAATGCGTAATTTTAATCTTAATTAAAATACAAATTTAGAATAGAAAAATAGATTTAATGAATTTAAAGTGATTATAAGGTAAAAAGAAAGAGGAAGAGGGCTTAATAAAAGATATAATTTGAACATTTTAAATATATATATATATATATATATATATATATATATATAAATAAAGAATGGAAGAAAATGAATAATGAATTAAATAATAAAAAACTAACAATAATAATAATAATAGATAATCATTATTCTAAATTAATTTCTATAATCTCGGTAATCCGGGCCGTCGACCTCGGGAACACCCTGTCGATCAACCTGATCGGAGCCAGGAAGGGATATTCTACTCCAGGATAATAAATGAGGATATTATGGTCAGGAATCGCCCTCCTGGCTTCCCTCCTGATTTCCTCGGGATCGAAGGAATCAGGGCCTATTGTATAGGCCCTCTCGGGGACGGGATCCGTCCACGGAGTGCAGGTGCTCCGGAGGAGTTCGAGGAGAGGATCTACGACCTCACTCTGTTCCTCTTGCTCCTCCACGAACTCTACGCTCGGGACGGGGGAAGGGGAACGTTCCGGGCTGTCAGACTCATGCCAAGAGACGGTCTCGTCTTCAGCAAAAGAGTCGACCTCCTCGGGTTCCCCAGGGTAAGGAGTCGGTGAGCGGACTGGAGAGGAGCATGCCTGAGGAGCAGCTCCAGGAGAAGGTGTGGACGAGTTCAAAGAAACGTCCGGAGTATAGGAAGGAGTTGTGGGGCGGAACAGCTCCGGCTCAGGTTGAGGGGGCGAGGTCGATTTCGGACGCGACGGCGATGGTGTTCGCCGCGGAGTATTCTCCTCCGTTTCTAAGTCTTCATGGTTACTCGGCGAATTGGGAGGTACAGAAGGCAGTGGAGACCATGAACGCTCTGTTTTCGCTCTCGGAGGTTCAGGTGTGAGCTCCCTTGGTGCTGCCGCGAACAAGAATTGGACGAAGAAGCTTCTGACCAATTCTCTTAACTCGCGGACCTTGCGATTTCTCCGGGCGCGGCTTTTCTTAATTGACCGAAGGTTCCTTGATTCCACTAAAAGGTGTTGATTTGATTTTTAATTTAACAAAATGATTTCTGTGGGAGAAATGTCTGGGCAACACGCCGCATCACTCCTTCCGGATCCCCCTTTACGCCGCCTCAAAGATTCTTTCGGTTCCTCTGACAGGATGGACCCTTACTCGAGCTAAGGTTTCGATAGTCACCATTTACTGGCGGCATATCGCAACCCCTGACACGAGGAGGCCCATTAACCAAGTCGAGTTACCGGAGAATTCGAGGGACTTTTGAGAGATGCCTATTTTGGAGAATGCAAACGGCACCCTGGCAAAACCCACGTCGTTCATTTTCAAATATATATATATATTTTAAAATCTTAGTGGAATCATTTCAAACGGCCGGAGGTGAGAAGGTAGAATAAATGATGAAACTTACTTTTTGCTGTCTTCGGTTGCTTCTTGGACAAGTCCCTTGCAACTTCTTTATTAATCTTGATTCGGCACAAGTCACACACAAAATCAATGGTTTAAACGAGATGAAATTCAGAGACTGAATGGGTCTTGCTGATTTCCATTTTTGGAAGTCAGTGCTCTGATTTGGCGGCTATGTCCCTCCACTTTTCCTTTTTCTTAATTATTGGTCCTTCGATCTTATCCCTTCTCTGATTTGCTTAAGCTCTAGTTTTCGTCCTTAGCTTTTTAATTAGTAGTGTGGAGTTCCCGATATCTATTGGCTCGAGAGAAAAAACTTGGTTGTATGAAACTCCGCCCGCATGGCTTCCCCTTCCAACCTTCCAGAATATTGTCACTAATAGTCGGGGAAAAATTCTTAAGGACCCCCTTTTCGTTATCACCGGGTCGCGTTTGTTTATGGGATCTGGTCGCGTGTCATATTCTTATGACTGTGGAGCTTTCACTCTCTTTATTTACGTTTCGTAGTCGCGGTTTCAAGTGCTTCACTTATCGCCAGATATTCGATATTGATTCCAAATTGTTTTAAATTCCTTTTAATATTCTTTAAAAAGTCTTCTTTTTATATTTTCCGTTGGTATCTATGCTGTGATTGTTCTAAATTTCATTTAAGCATCCGGCGATAAGAGTTTCAGAGTAAAAATTATTTTCTTCTGAAAGCTTGGAAGTTCTCTCTCGTCACCGAATAGTCACGGTTTACTCCCTTTATCTAATTTATTGACCGCGTGTCGGAAAAAAGAAGATGTGGAGTCCGAGGACGTAACAACAATAAACGATAAAAAATTATTTCAAAATCTGGCAAAAAATCATTGTGCGGTGACGTCAGCAAATGCCCACGTGACTATTTTCAGCGTTCTACTTTCACCAGAGACAAAGATATTGACAAAAAACGAAAAAAAAATTTTTGAAAATCTGTCAAAAAATCATCGTGCGGTGACGTCAGCAGAGCCTACGTAACAATTTTCAGCGTTCTACTTTTACCAGAAGCAGAGATATTGACATAAAACAATAAAAAAATTTTTCAAAATCTGGCAACGTATCATTGTGCGGTAACGTCAGCAAATGCTCACGTAACCATTTTCAGCGTTCTATCTTCACCAGAAGCAGAGATATTGACAAAAAACGAAAAAGAAATTTTTGAAAATCTGGCAAAGAATCATCGTGCAGTGACGTCAGCAGATGCCCACGTAACAATTTTCAGCGTCCTATTTTTACCAGAAGCAGAGATATTGACAAAAAACAAAAAAAAATATTTTGAAAATCTGGCAACGTATCATTGTGCGGTGACGTCAATTGATGCCCACGTGACTATTTTCAGCGTTCTATTTTCACCAGAAGTAGAGATATTGACAAAAAACAATATAAAAATTTTTCAAAATCTGGCAACGTATCATTGTGCGGTGACGTCAGCAAATGCTCACGTAACTATTTTCAGCGTTCTATCTTCACCAGAAGCAAAGATATTGACAAAAAACAAAAAAAAAATTTTTGAAAATCTTGCAAAAAATCATCGTGCGGTGACGTCAGCAAATGTCCACTTAACAATTTTCAGCGTTTTACTTCCACCAGAAACAGAGGTATTGACAAAAAACGAAAAAAAATTTTTGAAAATTTGGCAACGTATCATTGTGCAGTGACGTCAGCAGATGCCCACGTGATAGTTTTCAGCGTTTTACTTTCACCAGAAACAGAGATATTGACAAAAAACGATAAAAAATTATTTCAAAATCTGGAAAAAAATCATCGTGCGGTGACGTCAGCAAATGCCCATGTGACTATTTTCAGCGTTCTACCTCCATCAGAAACAGAGATATTGACAAAAAACGATATAAAGTTTTTCAAAGTTTGGCAACGTAACATCGTAAGGTGACGTTAGCAGATGCCCACGTGATCATTTTTAGCGTTCTACCTTTACCAGAAACAGAAATATTGACAAAAGACAAAGAAAAATTATTTGAAAATCTGGCAACGTATCACTGTGCGGTGACGTCAGCAAATGTCCACGTGACTATTTTCAGCGTTCTACCTTTTCCAGAGGCAGTGATATTGACAAAAAACAAAAAAAAAATTTTGAAAATTTGGCAAAAAATCATCGTGCGCTAACGTCAGCAGATGCCCACGTAACAATTTTCAGCGTTCTATATTCACCAGGAGCAGAGATATTGACAAAAAAAGAAAATAAAATTTTTGAAAATCTGGCAAAAAATCATCGTGCGGTGACGTCAGCAGATGCTCACGTAATAATTTTCAGCGTTCTATTCTCACCAAAAGCAGAGATATTGACAAAAAACAAAAAAAAATTTTTTGAAAATCTGGCAACTTATCATTGTGCGGTGACGTTAGCTAATGCCCACGTGATTATTTTCAGCGTTCTACCTTCACCAGAATCAGAGATATTGACAAAAAACGAAAAAAAGATTTTTGAAAATCTAGCAAAAAATTATCGTGCGGTGACGTCAGCAAATTCCCACGTGACTATTTTCAGCGTTCTACCTTTTTCAGAGGCAGTGATATTGACAAAAAACAGAATAAAAATTTTTGAAAATCTGGTAAAAAATCATCGTGCGGTGACGTCAGCAGATGCTCACGAAACAATTTTCAGCGTTCTACTTCTACCAGGAGCGAAAATATTGACAAAAAACAGAAAAAAAATTTTTTTAATTTGGCAACGTAGCATCGTGCGGTGACGTCAGCAAATGCCCACGTGACAATTTTTAGCGTTTTATTTCAACGAGAAACGAAGATATTGACATAAAACAAAAAAAGAATTTTTAAAACTTTATCAACGTAGAATCGTGCAGTGACGTCAGCAGATGCTCACGGGACAATTTTCAGCGTTCTACTTCCACCAGAAACAGAGATATTGACAAAAAACGATAAAAAATTATTTTAAATTCTGGCAAAAAATCATCGTGCGGTGACGTTAGCAAATGCCCATGTGACTATTTTCAGCGTTCTACCTTCACCAGAGACAAAGATATTGACAAATAAACAAAAAAAAAATTTTTGAAAATCGGACAAAAAATCATCGTGCGGTGACGTCAGCAGATGCCCACGTAACAATTTTCTGCGTTCTACCATCACCAGAAACAAAGATATTGACAAAAAACAAAAAAAAATTTTTTTTTAATCTGGCAACGTATCATTGTGCGGTGACGTCAGCTGATGCCCACGTGACTATTTTCAGCGTTCTACTTTCACCAGAGGCAGAAATATTGACGAAAAACGAAAAAAAAATTTTTGAAAATTTGGCAACGAATCTTCGTGCGGTGACGTCAGCAGATGCCCACGTAACAATTTTCAGCGTTCTACTTCCACCAGAAGCAGAGATATTGACAAAAAACGATAATAAAAATTTTCGGAATCTAGCAACGTATCATTGTGCGGTGACGTCAGCAGATGCCCACGTGACCACTTTTAGCGTTCTACCTTCACCAGAAGCAGAAATATTGACAAAAAACGAAAAAAAAATTTTTGAAAATCTGGCAAAGAATCATCGTGCGGTGACGTCAGCAGAGCCTTCGTAACAATTTTCAGCGTTCTACCTCCACCAGAAGCAGAAATATTGACAATAAACAAAAAAAAAATTTTTGAAAATCTGGCAACGTTTCATTGTGCGGTGACGTCAGCTAATGCCCACGTGACTATTTTCAGCGTTCTACCTCCACCAGAAGTAGAGATATTGACAGAAAACAATAAAAAAATTTTTCAAAATCTGGCAACGTATCATTGTGCGGTGACGTCAGCTGATGCCCACGTGACTATTTTCAACGTTCTACTTTCACCAGAGACAAAGATATTGACAAAAAACAAAAAAAAAATTTTTGAAAATCTGGCAAAAAATTATCGTGCGGTGACGTCAGCAGATGCCCACGTAACAATTTTCTGCGTTCTACCATCAACAGAAGCAGAAATATTGACAAAAAACAAAAAAAAAATTTTTTTTATCTGTTAACGTAGCATTGTGCGGCACTTAAAAAAGATGCATACGAGTTTATTTCAAACTTTCTACTTTCACCAGTAGTTGAAATATAGCCAAAAAACAAAAAATAATATTTTTTTAATCTGGCAACGTAGCATTGTGCGGCACTTAAAAGATATGCATACGGGCCTATTCCGAGCATTCTACCTTCACAAGTAGTCGAGATATGGCTAAAAAACTTAATTAAAAATTTTTGAATTATGGCACTGTGGCAATGTGCGGCACTTAAAAAAGATGCATACGGGCCTATTCCGAGCTTTCCATTTTCACCAGCAGCCGAGATATGGCCTAAAAACGAAAAAAAAATTTGTTTAATTTGGCAACGTAGCATTGTGCGGCATTTAAAAAAGATGCATACGAGTTTATTTCAAACTTTCTACTTTCACCAGTAGTTGAAATATAGCCAAAAAACAAAAAAAAATATTTTTTTAATTTGGCAACGTAGCATTGTGCGGAATTTGAAAAAGATGCATACGAGCTTGTTCCGAGCTTTCTACTTTCACCAGTAGCAGAGATATGGCCAAAAAACAATAAAAAATATTTTTGATATTTGGTAACGTAGCATTGTGCGGCACTTAACGGAGATGCACACGGGTTTATTCCGAGCCTTCTACTTTCACCAGTAGCCGAGATATGGCCAAAAAACGGAAAAAATATTTTTGAGATTTGGCAACGTAGCATAGTGCGGAACTTAAAAGAGATGCATACGGGCGGTAGCGGTGCAGATAGACACAGTTCGATTGGATACAGTGCGATTAAACACGTAACAATTGAACACAACGCGATTTGACACAGTTTGATTGGACACAGAGCGATTGGACCCGTAACATTTGGACACGTGCAATTAAACACAAAATGATTGCCACAGTTCAAATGCCCACTGTTTAATTGCCCACAGTTTAATTACCCACTGTGCAATTGCCCACAGTTCGTTTGCCCATCGTGCTATTGCCCACAGGTTAATTGCCCACTGTGCATTTCCTCACAGTTCGATTGCCCACTGTGCAATTGCCCACCGTTCATTTGCCCATCATGCTATTGCCCACAATTCGGATGCCCATTGTGCAATTGCCCACAGTTCGGATGCCCATTGTGCAATTGCCCACAGTTCGGATGCCCATTGTGCAATTGCCCACAGTTCGATTGCCCACCGTGCTGTTGTCCACCAAAAGTTGAAAAACGTTTGATTGCCCACCGTTCTATTGCCCACAGTTCGATTGTCCATTGTGCAATTGCCCACAATTCGATTGCCCACCGTGCTGTTGTCCACCAAAAGTTGAAAAACGTTTGATTGCCTACAGTGCTATTGCCCACAGTTCGATTGCCCACTGTGCTTTTGCCCACAGTTCGATTGCCCACAGTGCTTTTGCCTACCGTGCACCTAGTTATGTCAAATGCACTTAAATGTCTTATATATATATACAGGGTGTCCCAGATCAGTGGACGATGCCGAAAATAATAGGTAGATTTAATCGAATTAAAACGAAAAGTCTTTTACTATTTTGAAATATTCTCAATAGTTTTCGAGAAAATAATTAAAATATATAAAATGTATAAGCGTAAGAGCGACAAGAAAGCTGCGCGTGAGTGAGCACGACAGTAGAATGGCTAGAAATAACACCGTCGTCTGTCGCGCTCACTCAGCCCACGCTTCTTCGTCGCTCTTACGCGTACATAAATTAATTTTTTCTTGAAAACTATTGAGAATTTTTCAAAATGGTACAGGACTTTTCGTTTTAATTCGATTAAATCTCCCTATCATTTTCGGCATCGTCCACTGATCTGGGACACCCTGTATATATATATATACAGGGTGTTTGAAATAAGGTTTCCTTCCCGGTAACTGTAGATAGATATCGGGAATACAAATCGAAAAGTCAGATATCATTTAGTGAAATTCGTAACCGTTACCGAGTAAGAAATTACTGAATTTTGACGAATTAGCGCGGAGCACATAATAAGTCGGGCGCGGCAGGTGAGAGCGGGTGGGCCTTAGGAAGAGAACGGGGGTGAAACGCCGCGCGACAATTGTCTATCACACCACGCGTTGACTCCTCCCACCCCCACTCCACAATTGTCGCGCGGCGTTTCACCCCCGTTCTCTCCCTAAGGCCCACCTTCTCTCACCTGCCGCGCCCGACTTATTATGTGCTCCGCGCTAATTCGTTAAAATTTAGTAATTTCTTACTCGGTAACGGTTACGAATTTCACTAAATAATATCTGACTTTTCGATTTGTATTCCCGATATCTATCTACAGTTACCGGAAAGAAAACCTTATTTCAAACACCCTGTATAAACTTATATATATGACTTATATATATATATTTGGGAATCTCACTAATTCGCGGGATAGGAAACGCGCAGGATGTATAGCGAAATAACCCAAGAGAAAAGTAAAAGTTAATAAAGTATATTTCAACCAATATAAAACCAATATAAAAAGGGAAGAGACGATGACAAAGTAAATAAGAAATACGAAGACTCAATATAAAATTAAATGAAAATCGTCGCGTGCGCGCGGAACGACTTCGAGTGCTGGACTGACTTTCCGACGCGTCGCCAGCAAGGAAGCGCAAGAAGAAGTCTCTTTGTGGCTTATCAGCCCTTTGTTAAAGACGGGACATCCCGGTGCATCATGCGAGCTGATGCAATGCTGCGTCAGCGGAAGCTGACGAAAAGGCTTCTGGAAGGTATAAGATCCAGGGTCCAGGGTCCCGTTGCCAAGCCGGGCTGTTGCTAGGCAAGGGAGAAGATAGTGCGCGGCACTATCACTTGCTTGCGCCGACGGCCGGCCGCAGGTGATACCGGTACCGTCATCTGTCAAGGTGCGGGCAAATCCGCACCCACATCCACTCCGCCTCTAGAGAGCTGCTCCGAGGGAGAAGCGAAAGTCACAGTCCTTGAAGGTGGTGAAGGAGCTGATAATGCACTGTCCGGATCCGCGGAGGTTGATTCGTTTTCAGCGTCGCCGACATCAGAGAAGGCGGGCTTCAGGCAATCCGTTGAAACCGTTTTTTTAACGCCGTCCACAAGGATGACAAAAACCTTGGGGTTGAGGCGAGAGACGATCGGATGCGGTCCGGTGTAAGGAGGCTCGAGAGGTCGCCGGATGGTGTCCACCCTCTTAAAAACGTGAGAGCAGGTTTCCAAGTCTCGAAAGTGGAACGGGCGTCTCGAAGAATGGTCCGAAGCCGGAACCGGGCGAATATTCTGCATGAGGTTCTGAAACTTATTGAGAAAGACACGGGGGTTAGCAGAAAGAGAACGAGAGGTGAAAAAGTCTCCTGGTAATCGTAGGGTTGTTCCAAAAAGCATCTCTGATGGAGAAGCCTGTAGGTCCTTCTTGATAGCAGTCCGCAATCCGAGAAGTACGGTTGGGAGGACTTCTGGCCAAGGCCGCTGGTTGTTGCACATCAGGGCCGCCTTCAAGGTCCGATGAAAGCGTTCGATCATCCCGTTGGACTGCGGATGATAGGGCGTTGTCCTGATTCGTTGAGAGCCAGTGATCCGAGCGAGAGAGCTGAAAAGGGATGACTCGAACTGCGTCCCTTGATCCAAGGTAATAGTAAGCGGAGTTCCAAACTGGCAGATCCAATGGTTGAAGAATGCATCCGCGACAGTATCAGCTGTCATATTCCTGAGCGGAATAGCCATGGGCCATCTCGTGAATCTGTCTATAATAGTAAGACAGTATTGAAAATCCTGGCACAGAGGAAGCTTGATGAGATCGACATGCACGTGCTCGAATCGATTATCCGGGCAATCGAACTCTTCAAGAGCGGCACGGTTATGCTTTCCGATTTTCGAGCGTTGACAAGCCTCGCAGGAGCGCGCCCAGAGAGAGGCATCTCTCTTGATGTTGGGCCAGCAAAACTTGGAAACGAGCAATTTTGTGGTAGCTCGTATGCTCGGATGTGCCGGGTTGTGTAGCACTTCAAATGCCGTTCTTCGTAGAGGCTCAGGTAAGTAAGGGCGAACGATGCCGTTGAACACATCACAAGCTATCTTGTGACCGTCGATGGTGAGATCTTGAAGCTTCAGTGAAGTAGTCTCTTCAATGGTGGGCAGCTCGTCGTCGCAGAATTGAGCTCGTTCAATGGTGCCAGCATCAATTCGAGTAGGCATAGAGATGGTACAAGTTCGTGACAGAGCGTCAGCAACAGGGTTGAGTTCTCTTTTGATATGCGAAATTTCCGCATTGAACTGAAGAATGAAGTCCAGCTGTCTGACTTGTAAGGCGAAGCCTTGTCCGAACGTTGCGCTGCTGCGTACACCAGAGGCTTGTGATCAGTTCTGATCGAGAATTTCCGTCCTTCCAGGAAGCGTTGGAAAAACTTGATCAAAGCAAAGATCGAGAGGAGCTCACGATCGTAAGTGCTGTAATTGCGTTCTGTTGGGCTGAGTTTTCTGGAGAAGAATCCCAGCGGAGTCCAGGCGCCGCTGGAAAATTGTTCCAGAGAAGATCCGATCGCAGTTGTTGAAGCGTCCGTTGTTAGGCGAAGAGGTGCTTCGGGGTTGAAGAACGAAGGCCTGCACGCACGAGAAATGCTTTCCTTGCATCTCTGAAAAGCCTCGTCCAAAGCCGTAGACCAGATGATAGGCTTCTTACATTTCTTGGGAGCTCCTTTGAGAAGCTCGGTGAGAGGTGCCTGATGATCCGCCGCATGCGAAATGCATTTCCTGTAGAAATTTAGAATTCCCAGGAATCTCCGGAGTTGCTCAAGTGACTCTGGCCGTAAAAAGTCTTTGATTGCCTAAACCTTTGCCTCCGGAGGTTCGTATCCGTTGCTGGAGATGGTGAAACCGAGAAAATCGATCTTGTTTCTCCCGAAGAGACACTTTTCAAAATTAATTGAAAGCTTGGCAGAGCGGAGAACCGTGAAAAGTTCCTTAAGGTGAACGAGATGCTGTTCATGAGTCTTGGAGAAAACCAAGACGTCGTCCAAGTAGCACT
Organism: Cardiocondyla obscurior; assembly: GCF_019399895.1. Taxonomy (NCBI): domain Eukaryota; kingdom Metazoa; phylum Arthropoda; class Insecta; order Hymenoptera; family Formicidae; genus Cardiocondyla; species Cardiocondyla obscurior. The sequence continues at coordinate 35,583 of NW_027228813.1, read as the reverse complement.
TGACGAAAGGCAGGTGATCCAGCAGCCGGTTCATCAGGCGTTGAAAAGTTTGCGAAGAATTCCGCAGACCGAGCGGCATGCCCAGGAATTCAAACAGTCCGAAAGGCGTTGTCACCGCTGTTTTCGGGACGTCCTCCGGAGCCACAGGCACATGGTAGTAAGCCCGCTGCAAATCTACCTCGGAGAAGACAGTGCTGTTGTGACACTCCTGCAACAGGTCTTCTATGATGGGCAGCGGGTAGCTGTCTGGTATTGTGACGGAGTTAATCTTGCGATAGTCCCCCGTAGCTCTCCAATTTCCAGTCTTTTTGGGCACAAGGTGCAGCGGGCTCGCCCAAGGGCTAGCCGAGGGACGGATGATGCCCTTGGCAAGGAGGGTGTTAAACTCCTTGCGAGCTGCGGCCAATTTCTCACCGATCAGACGGCGAGGTCGTTCTGAAATCGGGGGCCCCTGGGTGCAGATGTGATGCTGCACCGCTTCCTTGATGTCCACGAAGACGACGGAAGAAGGCGCCGTGAGGTCAGTAAAACTGGAGATGAGCTTCTCGTAGTCTTGCGCAATGGAGCCGGTCGGCAGTTGTTCCCAAAAAATCGGCGAAATGTTGAAGAAGGAGGCCGGAAGCTGAGATTCCTTGACGGACAGCGATGTTAGCGGATCCTGCAGAAGTTCCTTCCTCAAATCCACGATGAGTCCGTAATGGGAGAGAAAGTCTGCTCCCAGGATAGCCGTGGAGATGTCAGCTATCGTAAAATCCCACTTGAAGTCGCGGCGAAGCCCGAGATTGAGATTCAAATGTCTTTGTCCGAAGGTGTCGATGCGCGACGCGTTTGCCGCAAAGAGCTTAAGTCCGCACGGGCGCGAGTCTTCACAAGACGAGCGCGGCAGAAGAGAGATGGCGGAACCGGAATCCACCAGAAAGAATAAACGCGAACGACGATCTAGCACATGAAGGCGGTTTTCAGAGTTCAGTTTGCCAACGTGGACCGCCTGCGACGTTGGAAAGCTTAGTTTCCCGAGGGTACCGGAGACGAGGCAGCCTGGAAATCGCAAGGCTGCTGACAGTTTTTCGCGGCCTTACCCCAGCGCCGATGATAATAGCACACTTTGTCCACGCGCGTGCTGGGAGGCGTCGACAAAGATGATAAAGAACGCGATCGCGGACGTTCGCGCGAGCGAGAGCGGCGCTCGGCAGGAGGATCGGCCTTCATTAGGTCAAAAATATTGCGATTCAAAGTAATTAGCTTCGCGAGCGAAACGCGACAGGCGTGAATCGCGTCGGCCAGATCGGCGGCAGAGGAGGGCGAATCCTCGGATCGCACGCGGTTGCGTTTGGACGAGGGAGACGGAGTCTGCTCGGAAAACGTAGAAACAAGCGTCGCTGACACTTCGGTTTTAATCTTCTTCGGAGGCTGGAAGATGGCTATGACTTGAGAGCCATTGTCCATCATCTCGTCGGCCGCGGTCGCGAGTTCGTCGAGCGTTGACGCGTGAAAAATACGCAAAAATCTCTGCGAGCTAGCCGGAAGTAAATCGAGCCACTTGACGCGTAGAACGGCCTCGGTGGCCCTGTCGCCAGCCAGAGTTCGCATATGGCGAAGCAACTGGGACGGCTTTCTGTCACCCAGCTCTAGCTGAGTGAGAAGCTTTCGCAACTGGCGATCCGCGGAATCGCTTAAGCGTTCAAGAATAGATGCCTTAAGGCGATTGTACTTGCCGGAAGCAGGAGGCTTCTTGATGATGTCGGCCACCTCCTAGAGGCTGTCGACATCGAGCTTGGCAACCACCATGTTGAATTTGCTGCTGTCGGCGGTTATGCGGTGGATTTGAAAGGTGGCTTCCACCTGGAAGAACCACAACTCCGAGTTGTCCTTCCAAAAGGCCGGAAGTCGGCAGTTGGCTGCCAGCTCCGAAGTTTCCTCCGGATGAGTGCCAGGCACGCGCGGCGGCGGAGGCGCCGCGTGAGGCGTTGATTGAGCCGCACGAGAGAAAGCCGTTGGCCCGTCGTTGCGAGTCAGGTCGACGTAATCGGCCGAGGCAGCCTCGCCTGTCGCAGGCTGGTCCGATTCAGCGGAGGACATCTCCTTCGACGGGGTGAGCATGTTGGCCATGTTCACAAGAACTCGCGCACAATAAGCTTGGAGTCAAGTCAAAAACAAGTAGTCACTTGGGCGACGGAACACTCAGATCACGTCGGGGTCACCAATTTGGGAATCTCACTAATTCGCGGGATAGGAAACGCGCAGGATGTATAGCGAAATAACCCAAGAGAAAAGTAAAAGTTAATAAAGTATATTTCAACCAATATAAAACCAATATAAAAAGGGAAGAGACGATGACAAAGTAAATAAGAAATACGAAGACTCAATATAAAATTAAATGAAAATCGTCGCGTGCGCGCGGAACGACTTCGAGTGCTGGACTGACTTTCCGACGCGTCGCCAGCAAGGAAGCGCAAGAGGAAGTCTCTTTGTGGCTTATCAGCCCTTTGTTAAAGACGGGACTTCCCGGTGCATCATGCGAGCTGATGCAATGCTGCGTCAGCGGAAGCTGACGAAAAGGCTTCTGGAAGGTATAAGGTCCAGGGTCCAGGGTCCCGTTGCCAAGCCGGGCTGTTGCTAGGCAAGGGAGAAGATAGTGCGCGGCACTATCACTTGCTTGCGCCGACGGCCGGCCGCAGGTGATACCGGTACCGTCATCTGTCGAGGTGCGGGCAAATCCGCACCCACATATATATATATGTCTTATGTATATATATATATATATATATATATATATATATATATATATATATAAATATATAATTTTTTTTTTTATTTAATTTTATTGTGTTTTTCCTTTTTTCTCTCTTCTCTTTTTTTTTTATTATTATTATTATTTTATTTATTAGAAAAATGGGATTGAAATAGGCATTTAATCTAACGTTTCACTAGGTTTTCCCCACATAACGAATGCTAACAACGATTGAGCAAATCAATTCATTATGAAAAGTCAACCAGTAATCTGTCAAACATTTATTTTTGCTATTTCAAGGTTAGAATTGAGGATGGGTAACATGCTGACGACTATTGTTAAAAGCAGTCTGCTAACGTTTTACTGGGTTTTCATGAGCGACATATTAATAAATCAAGCAATTTATTTTGCTATAAGAGATTAGTCAGTAATTTGTTGAGGGGTTATTTTTGTTATTCCAAGCGGTATGCTAACATTTCACTGAGTCTCCATGAGCGGATTGCTAACTCCAGTTGAGCAAATTTTGTCGCTATGCACGAGCGGCTAGTAATTGTTGAGCAATTGTTAGATGTTATTGTTGCTATAGGCGATATGCTAACGTATTACTAAGCCTCCATGAGCGGATTGCTAACACCAGTTGAGCAAATTTTGTCGCTATGCACGAGCGGCTAGTAAACGTTAAGCAAATTTTTAGTCGTTTTAGATGTTAGGGATAGCGTGCTAATGTTTTCACTGGGCATTATGAACAAGACGTTAATGTTCATCGAGCATATCTTACTGCGATGGACAATGTTGTTAACTTTTCACTAAGCAAATTCCTTCATGAGCGGAATGCTAACACCAGTTGAGCAGATTTATCGCTATAAAGGATTTGTCAGTTATCCGTTGAACACATTATTCGGTCTATATGATATGCAAGTACTCTGCCCAGCTTTTCATTAAGCGGATTTATTAAGCGGATTTATTAGATAAATTGTATAGGTAATTTTATGATTTTGTTAAGGAAGATATATATATTATTACTATAAATAAAAATAAAATATATATTGTGACGTGGCGGCTTCCGCTGCTTCGTCGCAGCTCCCCGCGGCCGTCACAAAGGCGTAGCGGCGCCGCAAAAATTTGCAATAGTGAGAAAAGCGAGGAGGAACTGCGAAAATCTCCGGGGGTTTTATCTTTAATTGCGAGGCAAAAACTAACGATCACGATTTTGCGTATTGTGTTGCACCGTATATCGCCGAGACTATGGGTTGTCCTTGCCGAGAAGGGAGCAAGCGGAGCGAATTATACGCGGAGGCGCAAACGTCCGAACTAGAGGATGACCAGATACGGACCCGGGATGGGAGGCCACCCATTCCGAGGGCCTTGGAGGAAACCCGCCGCCTACGCATCTCGGCGCCGGAAGGGACCTGCGAGAAAATTAACACGACCGCGGACGATCCGAAGCTCGCGCCAACCTATTAGTACCGATAGGGCTCTGTGAGAGCAGCGGCTCCCGCGGGAAATCGGCGGCGTGGCGCGCGGAAAAATCCGCGAGACGCGAGAGTGGGGATACGCCGGGCCTCGTGCCAAAAATTTGCGCGGTCCTCGCTATCTTCCGTGTAGACAGGCAAAGTAGGCGGACTAGAAGACAATAACTAAGGCGAGCGAGAGAGTGGGCGACAGCGAGATTCCGAGTGAGCGAGCGACGGAGAGAGAGAGCCTGTGGGAGCGAGCGAGGACGGGAGAGAGATCGTGCGAGGCCCAGGCAGCTTTTCATCGGTGAGATCTTCCACTCGCATTGCGGAAATACTATTTTGTGAAACCCTCCGCTTCCCGGGGAGACCGGCAGAGGCTCAGACAAGACCCGGCCACATAGAGCGGGCACGCAGGCCCGCTAGAGTATTTGGTGAATCCTTGTCGTAAGGCAAGAACTTAACGTTAGAGAGTGGCAGTCGACGGGCGTCTGAAGGCCGGTAGCTGGGCCCCGCGGGAGACGCCGACCTGATTTATTTGCGCTGATTACTGTAATGATTTGAGAGGCTATCGTACATCGCGTCTGCACGGAGAGCCCTCGGCAGCGGCCGAGGTCGGGAACCGAAATCCCGCGATCTCGTTTACGACGGGCGATCTTACGCGTGAATTCTTGTGTGTCGTTGCGTCCCGCGAAAACACGCCGCGTGTACGGGAGGCGCGTAGCCGGCACCAAAACAGTTAGGGCCGGCGTGAGAGCTACGGGAGAACAAGATCCAAGGGAGATACTCGTGGCGATCTAATAGCGGTTCAATACTCAAGCCACGATCTAGGTAATGGCGCGAATATTGAGCCCGCTCACGACTACAATAATTTTGTTATTTTTTTGTTACTCGTCGTAATTGTCTCGTTTCGTTGCGTATTAGTAAACGGACTGAAAATTGTACTCGCCCTGTTCGCGTACTTACCATTTTGTGCTGTCGTTTCCGTCGGTCCGAGAAATTCCGTCTGTGATACCCCGCCCCTCTCCGTTCGGATGAGCTAGCCTCCGCGCGTGACGGCCGTTTGAGTTTGCCGTAAATTATTAAGAGAACAAAACATTCGTGAATAGAATCGGCACGGCTGGGCCCGTGCCTGGCGCCCAAAACTATCGCGTTATCGGCTTACGCCGTCCCGCGCCGGGATACGGCCGAGGTACCGCGACCCTTCCTCCCTCCCTTCCCCTCGTGTCACGACGGTGCACGGATTTTTCATCCGTGCACGGCCGTCTCTTTTTGTTTGCGACTCTCGTCCGCGAGGAGGAGAGAAAATATCGTGACAATATATAACCATTATTATTTGCATATATGTATATATATATTATATTTTTGTTATTGTTTTGTTTTTGTTTTTTTTTTTTATTTATATTTTTTTTTTAATATTGTTTTTTGATATATATTTATATATATATTCAGTCAGTCGCGCAATCCTAAGGTAAAATAAAGATTCAATTCTGGTCGATAAAAATAACATTGGCGGTTACGGTCATAATCAGGGTTAAGCATGGTTAAAGGATCGGGGGACTTTTCAAGTTCATTCTTATTATCAGCAGGAGCAGTCGGTTTTTCGGATTCTTTCCTCCTTTTGCCTAGGTGCAATAAAAGTTGTGTGACAGAGTCCCATATTGCACCCAGTAAATGTATTGACCATCCGTAGACAGTATGTAATGTGTAACCGTGGACAATAGTATCCAACATTAATTTTAATATTCTACAGCAAAGGTATATTCCCATTAATCCGGCGCTAATGTTTCCGAAAATAAGCATTTTATTCCAAAATTTTTCTCAAGCGGATCTAGCGATTTCTTCTATAGAAGCCTTGTCTATTAAATTTGAAAAGGATCCTCCTTGTAAGAGGGTGGATTCGCCTATTTTGCCTCTTGCTATTGTGTTTAAAAGGGCAGGACGCTCTGCGGGAAACATTATATGATTTTTTAATTCTTCGAAATCGTTCTGAGTGTAAATTCAACTAGTGGCGAGAGCGCCAGGGCTAATATATTTCCATGTTAATTTTGTTAACGGTTTAATAATAGCTGGTAGCACGGATTTATACCATGCGTCTTCCAAACGGTACATGGCAGGAGCTAAAGGATTACAAGTAATTTGAGTTCCTTGTTGCAGTAGGATATGTGTTTGTGGCGTCAAAAAATAAGTATCATTACCTCGTTGGACGGGCAATTGATCATAACATTCCGAGTGTAACGTGCTAACGTGACTTCTACAGGTACACATTTTATAATATGCACCACCTCTCCGGCTGAAAAAGCCATATATCCTGGGCCTTTCATAAAATGATATGCAAAAATATCAGGTGATTTAAAAGCAATTGATAAAGAATTTTGCATTAATCGAAGTTCAAGTCGACATTGTTCTAGTAAATGTTTCGATATAAAAGATCAAACATTTGGTGCACGTGTCTTTCCACATAAACAAATTTTGAGTTAACATATGTAAACAAGTCATAATTTGCAGTAACTCTATCGTTCAAAAATATATGTTCGTTAGGAGTAGTTAAATAGATGACGAGTTTAGGATGTTCGGTTCTAGTGAATGTATATCCACAGGTCATATATTCGCCGATGGTTGTAAGTGCGAATACTACGTCCCTTTCAGCAATGGTATATAACACCTGTGGTGGATCTGAATTGTTATCAATTATTCTTTCGGCAATTCCCCTATATAAGCGACTGTATTGGCTGAGTTTACAAATGTCGGCCGGTTGAGGGTCCCAGAATGTTTGACCACCTTCTATATCGATGCAATGAGATTTTTTAAGAGCACACACCACTCCTGACCTCAATATTACTTGGTTTGTATTTGGTCGTACGTCGGCTGCGTAATTTTGTAAAGTAATTTTAATAGTGCCCAGCACTTTAACATCTGACCAAGTGCCATAAAGATCGGACTATGAAGATCCTGCGCATTCTCCCTCGCTATCTACGTTTCCAGCTAATATTATCGGACGGCTGACTGTAGAGTTCGTTCTTATCCCCGTAATTAAAGTTCTGCTGATAATGAGTGATCCGTCATTTTGCATGCGCTTACATAAGTCTCGCGATACTTCATGGATGTACAAAAATTTGCCATTTCGCACATCACTCGTATGTGAGAACATGCCGCATCTCCTTACTGTGCGGTCTATTTCCACTTTACACTGTATTCTACAGTTTTAAAATCATCTATTTGCAATAGTTGTAGGTATACTTAAGTGGTATTTACTTTTACGGGTGGTATATCACACTCTTTGACATCAATCAAGGAAAGCGTCGTCAGATTGGCAGCAGCAGAACCACAATCGTATCTTATTATGGTCCTCGTTTTGCAAATTATTGTGCTTAGGATCGCTAAGATTAACCCAAGCGTTTGTCCCATCTGAAATAGTGTAAAAAATTCACATGTATCTACTATATATGTATGTATTTTTATTTATTTATTTATTATATTTGTTTTGCTGTGTTGCTCCTTTATATATATATATAAATTTTTTATATATATTTTTTTTTATTTTTATTTTTATTTTATTTATATATTTTTCTCCCTTTTTTATTACTCTTTCTAATTAGGTTTGATATACGAGACTCTCAGTCGATTTGGATGCACCACCTTTGTGTTTTTCTTAATTTTAATTTTTACATTATTTTTATTCAATATTTCGAGCACTTTGTGTGGTCCGATGTATTGATCTCCAAATTTTCCCGGCTTAGGGCCTTTTAATAAAAATACATAATCTCCTGGTTTAAATGTGCGAGAATTTACTTTTTTGTCATAATACATTTTAGATTTATTCTTTGCTTCAATTACATTTTCACGGGCGTTAAATTGCAGAGTGTCTAGTTGTGTGACTAGATTGATTAAATATCGATCATACGTCATTAATTTTTTTTCGGGTCCAAGAGGTTCATTAGATGGTATTCTTGCTATTCTTCCAAAAACTAATTCGTGCGGTGTATGTTTGGTAGCTTTGTGTACAGTCACCGGCAATAATGGCCTGTCGCACTGCGGCGACGGCTCGTACGTGAAGTGGGGTGCGTGAGGCCTCACCGCGGATCGCGTACGAGGCGCGGAACCCGAAACCCGAGAGGCGAGAGAAATTTGTGTGGGCGCTCAGACCCGTGAGTTAAGAGAAAGATGAGTGAACGCTAGGAATTATTATAGGCGCACCTTTCTTATGAGCATTATAGCGGTAGTATTAAAGATATTTTTTGCGACTTTTTAATCGAAATTAAATACTCATGTTACTTATATTTTAAATATATATTTTTACATTACGTATAATTTAATTTTGAGATAATTTTCGTTTTCTGTCTTAAGAAAAAAATTGTCTTTCTCAAGACAGAAAACGAAAATTATCTTAAAATTAAATTATACGTAATGTAAAAATATATATTTAAAATATAAGTAACATGAGTATTTAATTTCGATTGTTAAAAGTCGCGAAATGTCTTAAAGTATACGCTAGAATTAATAGCGTACTCTCGCGATATACTTCTATTCTTGTCTACCCGTATAAACACGAACGCGTGCAAGAGAGAGAGCGAAAGTGCGCCTATATAATTCCTTAGCGTTTACTCATGCTTTCTCTCTCACACTCACGGGTCGCGAGCGAGAGAGAGCATGAGAACGCCCACCAAATTTTCCCCGTCCTCTCGCTCCTTTCGGCGTTCCGCGCCTCACGTACGCGATCGCGGTGAGGCCTCACGCACTACCCCACCTCACGCACGGGAGCCGCCGTCGCCGCAGTGCGACAGGCCATTATTGCCGGTGACTGTACACTGGTATTGTAATTGAACATTGCGAGGCTAATCCACTTATCCCATTGTTTCTGTTCGTTGGCATATTGTTTCAGATATTCGCCCAAAGCGTGATGTGATCTTTTCAGAGATCCATTCAATTGCGGGTGGAATAATGTAGTTCGAAATTTCCGTATTTTAAATATTTTCGCTACCTTTTTAATTAAATTGCCAATAAAATTTCTTCCTTGATCGGTGAGTATGGCTTTAGGTGCTCCCAGTACACAGACAAAATGATTTATGAATGCTTCTGCTATAGTTTCTGATCTTTGGTCGGGTAATGCTATCCCCATGCAATATTTAGTTAATTGATCCTGGAACGTTAATATGTATTCATTGCCTCGTTCAGTGATAGGTAAAGGACCTACGATATCCATAGCTACCTTGTCGAAAGAAGATCCTGGCGTGTCGGTCATTATCATAGGTTGTTTTGTTTTTACTCGGACTAATTTCTTTAATTGGCATTGCAGGCATTGTTGTATGTATTTTTGAACGTCACTTTTTAGATTTTCCCAATAATATTTATGCTTTATTCTGTTATAAGTTTTAGTGACTCCTCGATGTCTTCTCATAAGAGAACAATGAGTTTCACTTATTATAACAGTGCGTAAATCTTTCGGAGGATATTTAATTAGGCCATTACAAATTATTACTTTTACTGGATATTCGATAAAAATTAGTTGAATCGCCTTTTTAACATCACCCCATGGAACTGTATTAACAAACTCTATTTTGGCGATACTGAACGTCTCAATTTTTAATTCATTTATTAATCCTTTTAAATTTTTTAAGGCTATTGTAATATTTTGTAATGTTAAAGTTGGTCCTTCACACAATCCTTTTTTAAAGGCTCGTCTACACGACATGGCGTAAGACGACGCAAGAGCGCAGACGCAGGCGTAAGAAGACTGTTTGTGGTCGTAGCAACGCAGCGTAAGGCTGCCGTTACATGGAGCGTAACTTGCGTGATGGCGTATTCTGCGTACCTATCGTCAACCAATCACGTCTTGCTTGTTACTTTTCGCGCTTTACGCCCAAAATTCATACGCCAAAGTTTGCACAAACTGCGTAACAACGTGTCTGTGCATGTATTAGTGAAAAACGTAACTGTCAGTAAAGAATAGACTCTGTTCAAAGATATATTTTAATTAAAAAAAAAAAAAAAATGAATAAAGACGAAATAAGAGTAAGTAAAAAGTAGTTTTTTTAATTTATTAATTTATCTTAAACACTATCGCTTATATTAATATTTTTGGTTATGCTGCTTGCATTTTTTTATACTGTTTGCTTTTTTTCTTTTTCAATGCTGCATGTTTGAACACTTTCAGCATAAATGTGGATATTGTGGATGGATTTTTCGGTTTTTTACTAATTTTCTTGAGCATGATTGTTTTAAACATTACATTGAAGGTGAAGACAAAATTTTTGTTGATGAGAACTATGTTGTAACATTATGTACGTTTTTCTTCTTTTATTTATTATTTATATATAATTGTCTTATAATAATTAAATATATATTTTTTAATAATTAAATATCTATATTTAATAATTACAGATGGAGCAAAGGCCACAGAAAGCCCGGCAAATGATAGTTTGGATGAACTTTTAATTGGTGCAGTGAAGACTAGAAAAGCGCTGTACGATTTTAGATTACCTGCAGCAACCAGAACTAATTTACGAAAAAACTCTTTATGGAAAGAAGTTTCTAATCTTTTAGGAGATATTGTACAAATATTTAATACACATTATGTGTAGATATTTCATATGTTACAAATGTATTATTAATTTAATAATTGAATTTTTTAGGAGCTCTTAATCCCGAAAAAGCAAAAGCTCGTTGGAAATATTTGAGGGACAATTATCTGAAAGCACGCAAAAAAATGAAAAGCTACATTCCTAGTGGGTCAGACTCTGCAGCTGTTAACGTAAAAAAAACGAAATTTAGATTTTATGACATGATGGCGTTTTTAAGCGATGTTTTGAAAACACGGCAGTAAGTTCTTTTTTATATATAAACTTTTATATCTTTGTTGTAATGTTAAAATGTTAATGATAAGATTTTTTTTCAGGACTGTGAGTTTATTGTCAGATTTGACAAACGTGAATTATGAAACGCCACATGAAGAAAATGCAGATCTTTTTCAATCACGTATTACGATTCAGGAATCATTTCAGGAATCAATGTTAAGTCCAACTGTTCAAGAAATTTCCACAAGCAGCAGTTCTTCACAAAATATCAATGAGACATCTAAAATACCAGTTAAAAATACAAGTAGATACTTAACTAAATATATTTACATTACTATTACATTACTAAATATAATACAATAAAAGTTTTGCACATAGTAAAATACGTGTCGCTAACAAAAACATTACTTAACATTCTTTTAGAACGATTCCGCCGAGCCGAGCCAAATAATGATGAACCCGAATGGCCGAACCGAGAATCGAAAAGTAAATCTTTCTGATTTATTCCATTACAAAATGTCTAATATATTATTTGAAAATTATTTTCACAGCGATCATTGTATTATATACATTTTATACAAATAATTATGTTTCAGAAAATAAAAGTGAAGGGCAGTTAGAAGCAGCTCTTTTAAAAGCCCTGGAAGTGCTACCACCTGCACAGACCATTGATCCGCCAAACACTTTCTTGTTACATTTGGGAGAGATGATGCAGAAGTTGCCTCTTCTCGAGAGAATGCGGGTAGAAATAGATATTTTTAAATTGGTTGCGGATAAATTAGAAAGTTGCAGTAACTACTAGTACTAAGTAAAAAGTTTTGCATTTATTATTATGACGTATATAGTATTAAGTTTATTACTGTTTATATTTTTATTATACCTTTATTAAACGTTCGTTCAATATTTTCGTTTCTAATGTTTCTTCTTTTGAACATCCGGGTTGGCAAACAAAAAGACTTTTTTCCATTTGTTGAATATACTCGTTGCATGTAGAATAACTAAAATAAAAGATTTTTAATTTAGAAATATTGCTTACTTGTTTAAAACAGAGTTAATATTAAACTTGAAATTATTCATACTGAGTGTTTAACGCTTTTTCTTTAGCTTGAAGAAGGCCTTGACTTGGTATAAGATCCCCAATACCGAGAGAAATTCCTCTCTCAAAATTAAAATAATTTGTTATTCTGGTTAAACGCCACATGGCTGTAATAGCAACATCCTCACCCCAGTCACGTAATAAAACGTAAAATAATAATAATAATAATTTAATAATAATAATAATAATTTAATAATTAAATTAGAAATAATTTATCGCTAGCAAAACTAATGCTTCTGCTCTAGCTTCTTCAGTTTGCGTCGCTGCTATAAATAATAACATAGTGATATTACAGTGATAATATAGTGATAATATAGTGATGTATAAGAAATTAATAAAATACTCACAAAAGTAACGTAAAACTCGATTAAAAGTTATTTTGCAATACTTTTTCCCAATGCCAGGGCAATGCTCCTGCGTTCTCAAAATATGTAGCAAAGTAATTTCGAATTTGATAAGCAGAATTATCTTTGTTCCTTAAAACAAATGGACGAGTGTTGTCTTGCAAAACGCCATTTACAATTTGATTCTCAGTAGTAACATGCGTATAACGTCTGTAGTGATTTGACAATTTGTTTTCGTTTAAAATAATAAAGTTATGTAAGCAAACAGTTGCCTGAATAATTTTCCTCTGCTGTGAAGACGGATGCTATTATGGCTCGACGATAGATTCGCCATTTCGCTGCCAATATACCGAATGCACTTTCAATTACTCTCCGTGCTCGACTGAGACGATAGTTGAATACCTGTATAAATATAAATATTAATAAGTACATAAATATTTAAAAATACAATAATACATGCATGTAAGAGTTTAAAATATCTGTTTTTCACGTCTTTAATACCTTTTTTTGACGGTTTAAATGTTTGCTTCGTGGATATGGCCGCATCATATAATTTGTTAGAGCAAATGCTTCATCCGCAACTAGTACAAATGGTATTGTTGGACCAGATATTTCAATTGATTTCGGCTCTGGTAAATTAAGATCTTTGTTTCCAAATCGCTGACCGAAAATTGAATTTGAAAAGATTCCGCCATCGCTCTGTCGTCCTTCTGCACCGATATCTACTAGTGTAAAACAATAATCAGCATCACAAACCGCTAATAAATTAATGCTGTGATGTCCTTTGTAGTTGTAAAAAGTTGAGCCACTGTGAGGAGGTGACTGAAATAAAAAACAATTAAATTATTTACATATTATACAATAACTATAAATATTAAGTATATTATATTTAAACTCACCTGAATTTGTACGTGTTTCCCGTCTATCGCACCTATACAGTGTGGAAAATTCCACTTTATTGCAAAATTATTTGCAATTTTCAGCCAGTTTTCTTCTTTTACATCAGGAAAAACTAATTTCTGTAAAGTGTTCCACAATTCTTCGCACGTCTCCGAAATAATTTTTGATACTGTGCATACTGCGACTCGAAAAGAATAAGATATCGAAGTCATACTATCACCAGATGCTAGGTAACGTAGGCATATTAGAAGCCTAGTACGACTTGATATTGGATCTTGAATACAATATTGTTTTTCTATGTGTGGTCCAACAATACTAAGTAATAACTCAAAGGTTTCTGGATACATTCTACAATAATTGTAGAACATTTCAGAATCATTAAATGTCATTTCTTTGACCAGATTATCGCTGGAACCTTGTAAAAATCTTTGTCTCACTGTAAAAATTGGGCGTACCCATGTTCTGCGAGAATGTTTTTTATTTTTTTTTAATAACTTCCATAATGTTATTAAAATTATTAATTGACGTCTGTCAACTTGTTTATAACATATTTCCTTTCTGCACATTCTCAATCGTTTCCATATTAAAAATAATATCGTGCTGGATATTACTAAATCCATTGTTGATATTGAAGTACGCTTCGTATACCTGTTAAAATGTACCAAATTAATATTGTATCAGTAACGTTGATAACAAAGAGCAATTTAAGAGATTACTCACCTTGAATGGCAACGCTACCGCTTAAAGAATTTTCTATCGGCACTTCGCCATGTTCGCTCTCTTCGATGAGATAATAAACACTGCTCACACATTCCGTTCACATACACAACTGTACAGAATTCTTCTTTTACATGGAGCGTATTTTGCGCACGCGTAACTTTATGGGACCCAGTCAAAATATTCTTTAACATTTCTCTAACAGAAACTCTAAGCAGCTATTGGCTGTAATAATTCCGCCGCATACGCTTTATAGACAAAGTACTGTAAAAGATTTACTACTAGCAGCGCTGTGGCGGGTCGCTTAGCGCCGTCTGGTAGAAAGCGCCAAAGCTCTTAGAGCTAATGTATATAGATGAACGCACATGGGCAGCACGATCGCTCAACGGGCAGCCGGCTTCAAACGGCCGTCGGCTCAGTGAGTCGTTCAGTAGCGCGTAGAGGAAACGGATCGGAGATAGGACCAATAAAGTAAGACCTGACACACTTTTAAAACGTTCCTTTATTCTTCCTGAGCGGCTTCCAGGGGATTCTCACTAGAAAAGAGAACTTCCTCTTACAGTACGCTCCATGTAAAAGTAGGGTCTTAAAACAGCGCAACGTATTTTAAAAGTTACCAGATACGTAGGCTACGCTTAACGCACGTTACGCTCCATGTAACGACAGCCTAACGGCGCAATGGAAATAAATTATTTTTATTTCTTGCGCTTACGCTCACGTTACGCCGGCTATGGCGGCTATCATAAGTTACGTGGTCACGTGTTTTTTGTGCATATAAGTATTTTCAAATATTTTCTTTGTGCTTGCATTACCGACTTTTTATCCTGAATAATAAAATAGATTTTAAAAATATGATTGAAGAAAATTGCGAAAGTGAAATATATGGGGAAACTGATTACGGAATAAGCAACAATGTGACAGAAGAACGTGCAATGTACATCCGTACATTTATTCAAATTGTATATGCGAATGCGGAATTTTATATTAAAAAATGTAAGGAATATAGTAAGAATCATGATAAATCTCTCACATGGGCATGCATAGGAAAAAAGAATGACTCCAGCACTTACTGGTAAGTAAATTTTAGTCATGCTTATAGGTTAGAAACTTGTTTTATTGCTAATATGAAAATATTTATTTTAGGACTGAAAGCAGAAAAACTATTTTATCGTCTACGTGAAAAGTTTGGAAAGGAAAGAAAGAAGATCAGAATGTCATTACCAAAATCAGGAGCAGGAACTGAAACGTCTACCTATCAATCCAATTGGATCTTTTATAACGACCTTCTATTCCTTACGGATCATATTATAGCTCGACAGTACGTACATACATGCATGGTAATTCAATTTAATCTAAAGTTACATGATACTATAAAGTTGTAACGCGGTAATTTTATCGGTGGAAAGCTTGCCGGGAACCGGGGTACGAGTAAGAAGTGAGACGTGATTAAACGTGAAAAAGAAGTAAACGATACTTTATTATAAACTTAAAGATAAATGGTAACACAAAATAAACCTGTAACACAAAGTAAATCTAATGCTAAAGTTACGCAAAAAACAAACAAAATACTACTAGTCGCTCGGTGGAACGGTACACGGCCAGCCTCTATTACGCTAGTTGCCGAAGTGACGGATCGATCGGCGCTACGTTCCGTGGGTGAAGGTACACGGCCGCGAGCCGGCTGCGCGTGGTCCAAAATGGGCCCCGTGTCCGGAGGGAATTACGCGGTCGTGAGGCGGCGGCGCAGCGTGTAGTGCAAGCCCTCCGGGCCGTATCGTTCGGGCAGAACGGCGCGGTCACGAGTCGGCGACGTGGTGTGTACAATAAGTTCTCCGAGTCGTGTCGTTCGGACAGGAATACGCGGTCGCGAGTCGGCGGTACGATGTACAAGGTAGGCCGCTCAGGCCGTGACGGTCGGACAGGTTTCGCAGTCGCGAGTCGGCGGCGCAAAGTACAGGATGGGCCGTTCGGACTGTGGCGAGGGAGGTCCGAGAGCGCCCGGACGAAGAAAGGCTCGGGAGCGCCCGAGTCTCGGAGGTAACGGTATCGAAGGCCGGGTGAGCCCGGTCGAGGACAGGCTCGGGAGCGCCCGAGTCCTGGAGGTAACGGTATCGAAGGCCTAGTGAGCCCGGTCGAAGACAGGCTCGGGAGCGCCCGAGTCCTGGAGGTAGCGGTATCGAAGGCCGGGTGAGCCCGGTCGAGGACAGGCTCGGGAGCGCCCGAGTCCTGGAGGTAGCGGTATTGAAGGCCGGGTGAGCCCGGTCGAGGACAGGCTCGGGAGCGCCCGAGTCCTGGGGGTAACAGTATCGAAGGCCGAGTGAGCCCGGTCGAGGACAGGCTCGGGAGCGCCCGAGTCCTGGAGGTAGCGGTATCGAAGGCCGGGTGAGCCCGGTCGAGGACAGGCTCGGGAGCGCCCGAGTCCTGGAGGTAGCGGTATCGAAGGCCGGGTGAGCTCGGTCGAGGACAGGCTCGAGAGCGCCCGAGTCCTGGAGGTAACGGTATCGAAGGCCGGGTGAGCCCGGTCGAGGAAGGCTTGGGAGCGCCCAAGACCTGGAGGGTCGGATGCTGGAGTGCTCTCCAGTGAGGAAAAGGTGCCTCGTCTGCGCTCGAGGCAGCTTTTATACCCGTGGGCCCGAGAGTGGGGGACCTCCCACTCCCGAGCGGTCGGTGGCGGTGCGCGGTGTGGGCGATTGGGCGGCCCATGTTACGCGTTACGGTGATCCGCGCTACGCGCCGCGGGCGGCTGGTCGGCCCGCGTGACTTCACTCTATGGTCGGGACCGCGCAATATCTCGGGCGAAACGATGGTGGTCGCGGCGCGGGGTCTACATGGTTTAATTCAGGGGTCTAGGGCCACAAAGTGATACATAATTTTTCACAGCACAACTTCAAATTTTCAATGGTGTGCTGTTCGCTCTCATTCTATAACTGTTCAATCTCAATCACCTGTTGTTCAAAATAAACTAGAATATAAAAATTTAGCCACATCATCTTTAAATAAATCAAATTCTTCTGTTTGCATTTCTTTGTCTACTATTCCATTGAACAAGCAATCTCAACTTTCACCTGTTGAATTAAACTTAGATCACAATTTGTATTACTTTTCTCCTACTTCCAGTAAGTTTAATACATTTTTTTTTTAATTAAAAATTATTAAATAAAAGAATCTAGATTAATCATGTTAAATACACAAATTTTACTTCTATTTGTTAAATTATTATACATATTATTTTATATCATATAATATAATTTCACTAAAAACGATTATTTATTGTTGTATGGGTATAGATGTAGAAATAACTAATACAGATGGAACTAGTACATCATGTAAGTCAGAAGGAGAGCAATATACAAGTGAGGAATCAAAAAGTTCTTCACCAGCAATTTGGAAAACTATGGCAGCTTCTATTAAGCCGACCAAAACAGTGCCTCCAACGGATCCTATTAAGAAGAGGAAACGAGATTCTGAGAAGACAAGTGACATGCTTTCTCATTCATCAAAAAATGTTTCATTACTAGCTGCATCTCTAAGTTCAGCTCTTGAAAGATTTGGACAATCTCAACCACTGCAGCCAGCACCTCGTCATAATATATATTCAGATGTAGAAACAATGTTAGGTCCCATAGCGGTTGCGCTTAGCAAAGTAGATGGGAAAGAACAAGTGTCATGTGTCATGGATATGTTGGCAGTTGTTAAAAGATATATTAAGTAACTTTCATGATGTTATGAATATAAAGTTCGTCTTCTGTGATTAAATCTATTTGACGCTACAAAGCTTTAAAATGTTTGATTGACCAATTAAAATAATTTTACAAATAAAATAAATAAAAGAAATACTTTAAACCGTTTGTAATTTTAAGTAGACTATTGCATAAATGAGCGTTGATTTAATGCAATAATAATCTAATACAATTTTATTTTTAAATGCTAAAGGAACAAACCAAGATTAAAATATATATTTAATTTAATTTAAATTTAAATAATTTATTTTTTAAAAAGTGTAATAAAATGTTTTTTATGCATGTTAATTTTTTAATATTTGTATTTGTATTTGTAATTATATTATTTGTGTTAATATAATTCAAAGTTTAATTATATTAAGAAAGACTGATTTTTTATTATTCGCGTATTGAGAAATAATACTTGTCTAGAAAATTTTGTCTTTGATGTACCTTTAATATCCCAATTATTCAATATTTTTCAATGTAGAAATTATAGATTTAGTAGGCATATTGTTTTTATACAAAGAGTTCAATTTATTAATAAAAATAATGATAAAAGACTTCTTATACACGATTTTTATTAATTACCTTTACAATTAAACCTTAACAAACATGTTATAATTATATACAGGGTGTCCCACCGTTAGTGTGCCAACGCTCGTAGGGGTAGATCTCGTCAAGCTGAGCATAAAAGTCTTATTTTGCGTTTTTCAAATCATATTCGAGATATGAATTTTTAAAAATTTGTATAATACAGCGTATGAGTTTTACGTTCTATAAGAAAATAGCACGGCCTACTCAATCAGGCCATGCCGGCTCGGCTGTCTCGCCGCTAATAATATTACAATTTTGGTTGCTAAGCAATCACCCAATTGTAATATTAATTAGCAGCAAGACAGCCGAGCCGGCACTTTTACAACTGAGCGTCGGCCCATGCGTGATTGAGTAGGCCGTGCTATTTTCTTATAAAACGTAAAACTCATACGCTGTATTATACAAATTTTTAAAAATTCATATCTCGAATATGATTTAAAAAAACGCAAAGTGGATAAGGAATTTTATGCTCAGCTTAACGAGATCTACCCCCGTACGAGCGTTGTCACACTAACGGTGAGACACCCTGTATACAGGGTGTCCCAGTTGATATAAAATAGTTTTTAGTTGAAGGTTGGGCTTCAAAAAATAAGTAGAAAAGTCCTATACGGTTTTGTAAGTTAGGCGTTAATAACCGAGAAAATAACATGTAAAGATTTGACGCCCCCGTGCGTAAGAACGCGCCGCTGAAAGCTACCGAGACGCTGGAAGTACGGTCCATCCCACGCGACTTTACAAAAATCATAGATTGGGCGGTTCGGTTCTTAGGCGAGTCGGAGGACGGTGCGCGGGTAAGGGAAGCGACGACGCATGGTGAGAGAAGAGGTTTGGCCGTTCGAAATCACAGCTTACGCTATTATCGCGTTAATGTATACTATCTATTCAAGCATCGAGCAATGCGCGAAGGAAATTGTAGAGTTTATTTTCTATTCGTGTTCGCGATTATTTACTTGATTTAATGTCTTTATTATTATAACTTTAATAGATAAGCAACCTGATGAATAAAGTATTATTTTTTAATTGTTTCGACTATGAAAATTTTATTATTGCGGTATGAAAACGCTATCGTTTCCACACCACCTTGCGAGATAGATAGCTTGGCGCGTTTTTTTTTGTGGTGTCCCCAATAGGCCTAATCCACTGTTAAAAATTAATGCATCAGCTGTTCGAAATGATTGCCCTGTTCTTGTATGCATAGCTGTGCTCTCTGGATGATTTGCCGAGTAGCGCGATATGCCATGTTCGGCGTAATGGTATTGAAAGCCGCTATGATGTTTTCGCGTACCTCCTCTACATTACGATCGCGCACATTCTCCACTCGATTTTTTATGTATCCCCACACAAAATAATCGAGGACGTTAAGATCTGGAGATCTTGCTGGCCACGAAATTGGACCATTTCGGCCTATCCACCGGTCCGGAAAGTGTCGATCCAAGACCATTCGCGCGCGACGTGAATAATACGGTGGTGCTCCGTCGTGCTGGAAAATCATCGTTTGCCGCATTTGTAGAAGAAGCTCCTCTAACAAAATTAGAAGATAATTTTTCAAAAATTGCGCGTATCTTTCCCCATCGAGGCGCGGAGACAAAAAGTATGGACCAATCTGCAAATTAATAATACAAATATTTAAAATTTGGTTTTTTATTATAATTTTTATGTAAGAAAAATACTTACTACTCTATTGCCAATTACTCCTGCCTAGACGTTTAACTTCCATCTAAATTGGAAGGCACACTGACGGACGGCGTGTGAATTTTAGTGTTGCCACATAATGAAATTTTTAGAATTAAAAATTCCATTTGGAGTAAAATTTGCCTCGTCGCTCCATAAAATATGGTCAGGAAACGTCTCATCTTGACGACATTGAGCTAGGAAGACTGCCAACATACATTATTAATTATTATTAATTGAGAAATTAAATTAATTATAAGTATCAGTTATAACAAAGTATACATACATATGTACTCGTTAGACAAATGTATGTATACGCGTTCTCAACGTATTTAGAGTCAAGCAGGTCGACTAAATGTTGTCGCGTCGATTGTGTACGTACATAACGTTTACATCGATCTGCTTGTCTAACAAGATTAAACGTTTTTTTCAAATTTATTGAAAACGATCAAGTTGCTTGCAACATTCACGATTCTGATAATAAAACAACGAATTGCTCGAATTAGATTTAACAAAAGAGTTTGCGCGTCGATCGTTTTATTCGCTTTTTCATGTATTTTGTCAAAACAATGAGTTTTAAGAAATGAAAAAATATAAATACCTTGACAAAAGATTGCGCGTTGCATCTGGTCCCGTGGGAGAAGATGTTGCACCCGTTGGTAGTGAAACGGATGCAATCCATCCTCTCGTATCACGCGGTGCACTAATTGTCTTGATACACCCACATTTTCAGCCACGCGCCGCACACTATTCGTCGGATCATTTTCGAACTCGTTTAGAATTGCTTCCTCACGATTAATGTTCCGACGAACACCGCGATCAAATTGCACTAACTGTTGTCTCTGCACACTGACAAAACCCGTATTTCGCGCACGCCGAACGCATCTTAAAATTGTCCCAACCGTTGGATGGGCTCGGTTGGGAAATCTTTCGCGATAAATACGGGCTGCTTCTAACGCGTTTTCGTGAGCCATCCCGTAACAGATTAACATATTTGTGTACTCACTAGCTGTATACCGCATTTTTCAATATAAAATTGAAAGCACTTAATGTCTCGCAACACGTTCGTACAAAGAAGCACTCGACTGTTAAAAGAAACAACAATTTAAAGTCTATCACACCACGCGTTGACTCCTCCTACCCCCACCCCACATTGTCGCGCGGCGTTTCACCCCGTTCTCTCCCTAAGGCCCACCCGCTCTCACCTGCCGCGCCCGACTTATTATGTGCTCCGCGCCAATTCGTCAAAATTCAGTAATTTCTTACTCGGTAACGGTTACGAATTTCACTAAATGATATCTGACTTTTCGATTTGTATTTCCGATATCTATCTACAGTTACCGGGAAGGAAACCTTATTTCAAACACCCTGTATATTATACATACATATAAATTAAATTAATGTGTAATGATTACTATATGTATTTAATATATACAGTTTGTTTTAAAATATTTGAATATAATAATTGTAACCTTAAGATAAAAAACAAATATATATATATATATATATATATATATATATATATATATATATATATATATATATATATATTGTGACGTGGCGGCTTTGGCTGCTTCGTCGCAGCTCCCCGCGGCCGTCACAAACGCAGCGGCGTTGGACGAACCGCAATAGCGTAGAAAGCGGAGGGGGGCGCGGGAATCTCCGGAGGGTTCGTGTTTGGTTTTGAGGCGGTAATTAACGATCGCGATGCTAGATTTTGTTGTTACCGTATGTTGCCGAGATTGCCGACTGTCCTTGCCGCGAGAGGAGCGGGCCATAGGCGGGGGCGCCAACTTCCGGAAGAGGGGTGGATACGGGCCCGGGATGGAGGCCATCCCGAGAACCGTGGAGGAGGCTTGTCGCCTGCACGTTTCCACGCCGAAAACCACCTGCGGGAGAATTGTTGCGACAACGGACTATCCGAAACCCGCGCCAACCGGCTAGTACCGATAGGGCTCTGTGAGGGCAGCGGCTTACGCGGGAAATCGGCAACGTAGCGCGGTAAAATCCGCGAAGCGCGAGAGTGGGGATACGCCGGGCCTCGTGCCGAAAATTCGCGCGGTCCTTGCTCTCTTCCGTGTAGACCGGCGTACTAAGCGGGCGATAGGCGAGACACCCCGAGCGATAGAGAGGCTTAGCGACCGAGCGAGATCGAGAGTGAGCGAGAGAGCCGGCGGGAGCGAGCGAGGACGAGACCGAGGGGAGATCGCAAGAAGCCCAGGCGAAATTTCATCGGTGAGATCCTCCACCCGCACTGCGGAATTGTTATATTGTACGGCCCTCTGCCTCCCGGGGAGACCGACCCGGCTTTGGACGATACCCGGCCACGTAGAACGGGCACGCGGGCCCGTTAGTTTTTGGTGGATCTTTGTCGCGAGGCAAGAACGTAACGTTAGAGGGTGGCCGTCGACGGGCGTTCAAAGGCCGGTGTCTCCGCGAGAAACACCGGGACGGTTTGCGCGCGCTAAGAGATTCTAGCAGTTGTAAAGCATTCGTAGGTCGGGTCCGCACGGAGAGCCCTCGGCTGCGACCGAGGCCGGGAAAAATCTACCGCGATTTCGTTAACGACCGGCGAGCTTTCGCGCATATTCTTTCGTGTCGTGGTGTTCCGTGGAGGCCCGTCGCGTGCAGGGAAAACGCGTGGCCGGCAACCAAAATAGTCAGGGCCGACGCGAGAGACTGGGAGAACAAGGTTCACGGGGGACCCTTGTGACAATCTAATAGAGGTTCGAACTAAAACCGCGATTTAGGTGATCGTACCCGGATCGAGCCCGCGTACGAGTATGATAATTTTGTTACTTTTTCTTGTTTGTTACTCGTCATATTTGTCTCGTTCCGTTGCGTGTTAATAAACGGACTGAAAATTGTATTCGCATTGTTCGCGTACTTATTCTTTTGTGCTGCCGTTTCCGTTGGTCCGAGAAGTTCCGTCTGTGATATCCCGCCTCTCTCCGTTCGGATGAGCTAGCCCCCGCGCGCGACGGCGGTTCGAGTTCGGTATTGATTGTTGAGGAACGGATAACCGATCCGGGATACAAATCGGCGCGGCTCGTGCCTGGCGCCCAAAATTGTCTTCGTGTGAGATCCCGCCGTCCCGCGCCGGAATACGGCCGAGGCACCGCGACCCCTCCTTCCTCCCTACCCCTCGTGTCACGACGGTACGCGGATTTTCCGTCCGCGCACAGTCATTCCTTTTGTTCGCGACACTCTCTCTCAGACGAGAGAGCATAACGTGACAATATATACATATATATGTTACATTAAATAATTTAAAATAATCAGTATATTTTATAAATTTTATATAAATTTTTGAAACTTGTATTAGTTACTTACATATTTGTTGTCTATTTTTTCATTTCGAAGTTCCAAGTTGTTTGGAATATGTTGTATTATATTGTCATTTATATTTTGATTTATTTCATTAAGTGCTGGTTCTTGAAGAATGATTGCTTCGCCACTGGTGTCTGAATGAAATGAAAGCAATTATGCAGATTAGCCATAATAATATAATTTTTTTATAAATAATTAAATATAATAAAAATAGAAATACAAATATTTACCAGTAGTGGCTATAATTTTAATGTCGCAATTTTCATCAGATGTACAAACAACTGATGTATCAGTATAAATCTATGGTACATATATAAAGAATTAAAATAAGTTTTTTTATTTTATAAAAAAATTAAAATGCAAATATTTATGACTAAGATAAAAAAATAATTTAGAATACCTTATTATTCAATTCCGCTTTATATTTTAAATTAAAAAGAATTCTTTCTCCAATTAAAGGAATTAATACATCAATTGTGTCTTTGTCCAAGTAAGGAAATACTTTCTCCGTAATTTTTTGATCTTTAATGCAAACAACAAGATAAAAATTAATATATTATACTTTACAAAAAGATTTGTATACTAACCTTTGAATGCTTGAACAACTTCCGCAATCAAGCCCCAACTTTTCAAACGCTTTGTCACCGCGTCGTCTGATGCACTTATATTATCTTCATTAATCATTTTTTTGTAATAATTACAAATGATCTGTACCAAATTTTTTAACAATTTCAAGTAACCAAAACAAGCGTTACTAAGTAATCCGTATTGGTCACATCACGGAATCGTGATGTCACATTCGTTTTTGTTACTGGTTTCATAACGTTGCACTAACAAATTTTTAAAGCCCATAACAAATATTATCAACAAATTTGATTTATGTTGCAAACCATATATGATTTGTAAAAATAACAAATCAAAAGAAATGATTTGCAATATGAACTTAATAATTCGTGTTTTTAGCAAATCATTAAGTAACAAATGCATTTTGTTACGGTGATCAAAATATTTTTCTCAGTGAGAGAGAGAGAAAGAAGGGGGAAAAAGGGAGGGAGGGAGGGAAGAGAGAGAAGGAGAGAGAGAGAGAGAGAGAGAGAGAGAGAGAGGGGGGGAGGCCCAGGAGACATATTTTCGGTGAGGTTTTTCACCCGCATTGCGGCATTATTACTGTTGTGAAGCCTTCCGCTTCCCGGGGAAAACAATCGCGTGTTCAGACGATACCTGGCCACATTAACCGGGCATCCGGGCCCGATAACTGATTTGTGGAAACCTGCCGCGAGGCGAGAACTTAGCGTTAGCGAGTAGATACAATCGGGCGTCTGAACACCGTCGGCCGGACCCCGCGGGGAACCTGGGTTAAGAGTTCAATCGCGTAAAACTATTGTGGCGTTCGAGAATATTTAGTGTTACACGCCCGCACGGGAGCCCTCGGCAGCGACCGAGTTTGGGGCAGAAATCTCAACTTCTTGTTAGCGACGGGCGACCGTACGTGTAGATTCTTTTGTGTTGCGACGTCCCGCGAAAACACCGCGTGTACGGGAGACACGTGGCCGGCACCACAACATTCAGAGCCAGTGCGTGAATTGTTCGAAAGCGAGATTCAGATAACGCGATTGCTCGCGGTTTCGTGTGTTGTACTGATTGATCCCGGGTCGAGGGGATCGTACGAAAACTAACACCGGTACTTTTTCCGTTCTTTTCTTTTTGTTATGTTAATTTTTTTGTCTACCGTAATAAACGGTCTAATTATTCATTCTATTGATGGTATCGCGTAAAAGTTCTTTGGTGCCGTCTTTCCGTTTGTTCGCGAATTCCGTCCGTTATACCCAGCCCTTCTCCGTTCGGTGAAGCTAGCTCCCGCTCGTGACGGCAGTCTGGATTAATATACATTTTTCTCTGATAAACTATTGCTTTGCGAAAAGTATCGGAACGGCAGGGCCCGTGCCTGTCGCCCAAAAACCATATCGTTGTGTGATCACGCCGTCCCGCGCCGGGATACGGCCGAAGAACTGCGACCCTTCCTCCCTCCTATTCCTCGTCACGGCGGCGCGCGGATTGTCTATCCGCGCCCGGCCTTTTTGCTCGCGACTTTTCTCCGCAAGGAGGAGAAAATATAACGTGACAGTATATATAGTGTAAATAAAATTAAAAAAAGTAAAATATTACTAAGTAAGGCTAAAACAAGAGCACGTCTATAAATTCTTTTTATTAAAAACCTTACAACAATAATTTAATCAGAAATGGTATCAGAATCTCTGGAAAAAAAAGAAAATTTGCAACAAGTGAGAGCACTGAAGCAGCTGCGGCGCACTCGCGAATCCTCGAGAGCGTTTACGCGAACACCAGAATTAAACAGAGGATGGAGCGGACGCGTCTCGAGGAGATGACTCTCGCCGATCTCAAGGCGGAAGCTGCGAGGTATGGTCTTCCTGCCTAGGCGAACAGGCGACGTGAGCATCAATTGTGAGAATGATATTAGCGCACGTCGAGAAAACAAGATCGCAGGAGGAAACGACAGCGGAGATCGCTGGTTCATCAAGGAGCGAAACAGCGTGGGTTCTGGCGAATTCTCTCGTAACGGTGGAAGATCCCTTAGAGGATAAGCTGCGCCAGCTCATGTCGGGAGTGACGGCTGAAATGGCCAGGAGTCAAAGAGAAATGTACGAGCGGCAGCAAAAGAACAACGCCCAGTAACGGCAGGAGCTGCTGTGGACGCAGGAAAAATTGATGGAAAGACAGGAGCAAATGTTTCTGCGACTCCTACAAATGGTCGGCGAGCGGAGTCAACCCACGAAACCGACGGCCGGAACGTCGACTCAGAGACGGAGAACAGCGACCGTCGAGCCGACGGAGACGTTGATGCGCACGGCATCGGGAGATACAGCGTCCTCAGAACGCAACAGACGGTAGAAGTATCAGTGAAATGGACCGCTACCCAGACCTGAACTTGAAGGGACTGACTCGGAGGACGTGAAAACGTGGTTTGCGCGGGTAGAAAAGGTCGCTGCTGTCTAAGGTGCTTCGGATCGCACAACGCTGCTGGTCGCCTCCAGCCGGCTAACCGGAGCGGCCAAGCGGTGGTATGAGCTGCAAAAAGGAGCGGCTATAGAATCGTGGACCGCCCTGAAAGCCGAGATGGCCAAGATGTTTTATAAAAAGATCCTTTTTTATAAAACCATGCTAAAGATAAAAAGAAAGCGGTGGGCACAAGGGCGAGAGACATTCGGGCAATATACGGTGAACAAATTAATTTTAATGCATCCGCTCAAGTTGTCGCCGGAGAATGAAATAGCCCTGCTCATCAGGAAAATAATCTCTCCGTCGCTACGAGCAACAGCCCTGTCGCTCCGGAGTAAAACGGTGGAGAACTTTCTGGAGCAAATAAGGGTCATTACGGAAGGACTGGAGGAGACCGCAAGACCTGGACCGACGGCCGGGCCGTCGGTCAGTAGGACAGGCCAAAACGGCCGCGAGCAGACCAGGAGATCCACCAGCGAATGTCGAAATTGTGGGCACCGCGGACACACTCTGTACGAGTGTCGCGCGGATCCGGTGTGTTTTTACTGCCGGAAAACCGGACATCGCCTGGCCGACTGCCCAGCGAAAAGACGGGGAAACTCAGACCGAGACCGACCATCCCCCGCTGATCTGTCTAGAGGGCCTGGCCGAGCCGCGACGGTGGCGGCTTGCTCCACGCAACCGGAAAGAGAGGAGGCCCGGACGATGGACGTGGCGGCGGCAATCAGCGACGCGCCGGCGGTTATGCGGGTCGTAAGTCCTACGGTAACAATAAATCAAATCGCCGATCGAGTATGCCGTCGGTCCGCGCTAGTGGACATCGGGAGTCCCGTATCGTTAATTAGCGAGAGTATTTATCGCGACGAGATAGAGCCGGAAAAAATAAAGGTATCACCCGCTACAGTGCGACTAAAAAATTTGAATAGGCAGCCGTTAGAATTATTGGGGCAAGTGGAAGTTGAAATAAATATTATGTCGTTAGGGGCCGGAAAATATCGGGCAAAATTTATAATCATCACGGACGGATCAGGCGACCAAACGATGATACTCGGTAGCGATTTTTTAGAAACAAACAGCCTAGTTCTGTTATTCGACCCGACGTGGGAAATAGACGCGGCGAGCGCGACCTTGTTTGATCAATTACCGTTTTGTATAGTCAACTAAAGTCATGAGTATTAAAGTTTTTTATTGCATGCTAAAATGTATGATAGTATACTAAATACAAAATTTAAATAGGTTATAGAAAAATCTCTTGAACGATTGTGTACTTGACAGCAATACGTCGAACGTGGTGTTATTCCAAAAAATTATTTTTTAACAAATCAGACTGCAGAAAGACTTTGCGTAACTATAAAGTAAACGCTTGATTTAATACAGTATTTGACATTAAATATTGGTTTTAATTATGTTTTGACTGGACGTTTGAATCAAGATTCACTCGAGGTTAGCTTTTAGTGTTCCTGCGATATCTAACAAATATTAAATAATAATGCTAAATGATACTAAAGACTTTTTCATTTATTAATACCGTAGAAATTAAAATTTACTGTAATTAGAACATGTTATATCTGTTACTTTTAAATTTCATATATTTATGCTACTATTTTGTTTTATTTTTCTGCATGTATTGAGATTTTTTGAAACAGTGAGACATGCAGCAGGATCAAATGATCACCTAGGAACACCTACTTTTTTTCAAATTAATAAAATGTTACGTCAAAGAATGGAAATTTTAAATGGGTTCATTCACCGTTACTCGGATGCTTAGGAAAAGGCACTAGAGTAGGTAAGGAGGAGGAAATGGCTTGGAGAGTGACGTAATAGCCGATCCTTGCGTGGCGCGTATTTGGAGGGCCACGCGTAAACGCACTAGGAATGGGTTCGAGTCGGCTGAGTGGAGGAACTAGTGCGTTGTATTTGTTCTTTTTTAGGGAAAGAAATTTAATTCTTATTCCCTGGGATAGAACCTGAGGTGGTTTTCGCAACAAGGATACCAGGGTTAAAATAAATAACTGATTCAGAAATTCCAGTAATAAAATGCGTAATTTTAATCTTAATTAGAATACAAATTTTGAATAAAAAAATAGATTAAATGAATTTAAAGAGATTATGATATAAAAAGAAAGAGAAAGAGGACTTAATAGAAGATATAATTTAAACATTTTTAAAAATAAAAGAAAAAAGATGAAAGAAAATGAATTAAGAATAAAATAATTAAAAAAACTAACAATAATAATAATGGATGGAGAACATTATTCTAGGTTTATTTCTATAATTTCCGTTATCCGGGCCGTCGACCTCGGGAATACCCTGTCGATCAACCTGATCGGAGCCAGGAAGGGATGTTCCACTCCGGGATAGTAGATGAGGATATTATGGTCAGGAGTCGCCCTCCTGGCTTCCCTCCTGATCTCCTCAGGATCAAAGGAATCGGGGCCTATTGTATAAGCCCTTTCTGAGACGGGATCCGTCCACGGCAGGTGCTCCGGAGGAGGAGAGGGTCTACGACTTCTCTCAGTTCCTCTTGCTCCTCCAGGAACTCTACGCTTGGGGCGGGGGAAGGGGAACGCTCCGGGCTGTCAGGCTCATGCCAAGAGATGGTTTCATCTTCAGCAAAAGAGCCGACCTCCTCGGGTTCCCTAGGGTAAGGAGTCGGTGACCGGACGGGAGAAGAGCATGCCCAAGGAGCAACTCCAGGAGAAGATCCGGACGAGTTCAAAGAAACGTCCGGAGTATAGGAGGGAGTGGGGCGGAACAGCTCCGGCTCAGGTTGAGGGGCGAGGTCGATCTCGGACGCGACGGCGATGGTGTTCGCCCCGGAGTATTCTCTTCCGTTTCAAGGTCTTCGAGGTTATTCGGCGAATTGGGAGGTACGGAAGGCAGAGGAGACCACGATCGCTCTCTTCTGACTCTCGAAGGTTCTGGTGTGAGCTCCTTTGGCGCTGCCGCGAATAAGAATTGATAAAGAAACTTCTGACCAATTCTCGTAATTCGCGGATCTTCCGATTTCTTCGGGCGCGGTTGACCGAAGGTTCCTTGATTCCACTAAAAGGAGTTGATTTGATTTTTAATTTAACAAAATGATTTCTGTGGGAGAAATGTCAGGGCAACACGTCGCATCGCTCCTTCCGGATCCCCCTTTACGTCACCTCAAAGATTCTTTCGGTTCCTCCGACAGGATGGGCCCTTACTCGAGCTAAGGTTTCGATAGTCACCATTTACTGGCGGCATATCGCAACCCCTGACACGAGGAGGCCCATTAACCGAGTCGAGTTACCGGAGAACCTAAGGGACTTTTGAGAGATGCCAATTTCGGAGAACGCAAACGGCACCCTGGCAAAACCCGCGTCGTTCATTTTCAAAGATATGAATTTTAAAATCTTAGTGGAACCATTTCAAACGGACGGAAGAGAAAAGGTAGAATAAATGATGAAACTTACTTCTTGCTGTCTTCGATTAGTCTTGGACGAGTCCTCGACAACTTCTTTATTTAACTTTCCTTGTGGACACAATGGAGTCACTTGTCACAACTCGAAGGCTATAGCTTGATATGAATATGCGTAAATTCAGAGACTGAATGAGAGCGAGTCCCGCAGGAACACGCGGTTTAATAACCTCGGAAAAGGGGTGGGCTAGCGCCGGATTTCCATTTTTGAGAAAGTCAGTGCTCTGATTTGGCGGCCATGTCCCTCCACTTTTCCTTTTTCTTAATTATTGGTTACTCCGATCTCATCCCTTCTCTGATTTTCTTAAGCTCTAGTTTTCGTCCTTAGCTTTTTTAATTAGTGATGAGGAGTTCCCGATATCTATTGGCTCGAGAGAAAAACTCGGTTGTACGAAACTCCGCCCGCATGGCTTCCCCTTCCAACCTTCCAGAATATTGTCATTAACAGTCGGGGAAAAATTCCTAAGGACCCCCCTTTTCGTTATCACCGGGTCGCGTTTGTTTATGGGATCCGGTCGCGTGTCATATTCTTATGACTGCGGAGCTTTCACCCTCTTTATTTACGTTTCGTAGTCGCGGTCTCAAGTGCTTCACTTATCGCCAGATATTTGATATCGATTCCAAATTGTTTTAGGTTCCTTCTAATATTCTTTAAAGAGTTTTCTGTTTATATTTCCCGTTGGTATCTATGCTGTGATTGTTCTAAGTTTCATTTAAGCATCCGGCGATAAGAATTTCAGAGTGTAAATTATTTCTTCTGAAAGCTTGGAAGTTCTCTCTCGTCACCAAATAGTCACGGTTTACTCCTTTTATCTAATTTATTGAACGCGTGTCGGAAAAAAGGAGATGTGGAGTCCGAGGACGTAACACCCCCCGACTTAGACAAATGTTGGGGTGTAATTCGCAACATTTGCATAAACAGGAATATCTCCGTTTTTCCGACACCTCTTAATTTTAGAATTTTACATTTTTTTTTTCTTTTTGGCATTTCCACTAGGGGTTATTTTTGTACATATATATATGAGTGCAATATTTTTCTAATTTTAATTTTTGAGTTCAATATATATATACAGGTCCCAGTTGATATAAAAAGTTCTTAGCTGTAGGTTGGGCTTCATAAGTAGAAAAGTCCTATACGGTTTTGTAAGTTAGGCGTAAATAACCGAGAAAATAACATGTAAAGATTTGACGCCCCCGTGCAGTAAGAACGCCGCTGAAAGCTACCGAGACGCTGGAAGTACGGCCCATCCCACGCGACTTTACAAAAATCATAGATTGGGCGGTTCGGTTCTTAGGCGAGTCGGAGGACGGTGCGCGGGAAGCGACGACGCATGGTGAGGGAAGAGGTTTGGCCGTCCGAAATCACAGCTTACGCTATTATCGCGTTAATGTATATTATCTATTCAAGCATCGAGCAATGCGCGAAGGAAATTGTAGGGTTTATTTTCTATTCGTGTTCGCGATTATTTACTTGATTTAATGTCTTTATTATTATAACTTTAATAGATAAGCAACCTGATGAATAAAGTATTATTTTTTAATTGTTTTGACTATGGAAATTCTATTATTGCGGTATGAAAACGCTATCGTTTCCACACCACCTCGCGAGGTAGATAGCTTGGCGCGTTTTTTTTTTAGTGGTGTCCCCAATAGGCCTAATCCACTGTTAAAAATTAGTGCATTAGCTGCTCAAAATGGTTGCCCTGTTGTTGAATGCATAATCGTGCTCTTTGAATAATTTGACGAGTAGCGCGATGTGCTACGTTCGGCGTAATTGTATTGAAGGCCGCTATGATGTTTTCGCGTACCTCTTCTACATTACGATCGCGCACATTTTCCACTCGATTTTTTATGTATCCCCACACAAAATAATCGAGGACGTTAAGATCTGGAGATCTTGCTGGCCACGAAATTGGACCATTTCGGCCTATCCACCGATCCGGAAAGTGTCGATCCAAGACCATTCGCGCGTGACGTGAATAATGCGGTGGTGCTCCGTCGTGCTGGAAAATCATCGTTTGCTGCATTTGTAAAGGAAGCTCCTCTAACAAAATTGGAAGATGATTTTCCAAAAATTGCGCGTATCTTTCCCCATCGAGGCGCGGAGGCAAAAAGTACGGACCAATCTGCAAATTAATAATACAAATATTTAAAATTTGGTTTTTTATTATAATTTTTATGTAAGAAAAATACTTACTACTCTATTGCCAATTATTCCTGCCCAGACGTTTAACTTCCATCTAAATTGGAAGGCACACTGACGAACGGCGTGTGGATTTTGATGTTGCCACATAATGAAATTTTTAGAATTAAAAATTCCATTTGGAGTAAAAATTGCCTCGTCGCTCCATAAAATATTGTCAGGAAACGTCTCATCTTGACGACATTGAGCTAAAAAGATTGTCAACATACATTATTAATTACTATTAATTGAGAAATTAAATTAATTATAAGTATCAGTTATAACAAAGTATACATACATATGTACACGTTAGACAAATGTATGTATACGCGTTCTCAACGTATTTAGAGTCAAGCAGGTCGACTAAATGTTGTCGCGTCGATTGTGTACGTACATAACGTTTACATCGACCTGCTTGTCTAACAAGATTAAATGTTTTTTTCAAATTTAATGAAAACGATCAAATTGCTTGCAAGATTCACGATTCTGATAATAAAACAACGAATTGCTCGAATTAGATTTAACAAAAGAGTTTGCGCGTCGATCGTTTTATTCGCTTTTTCATGTATTTTGTCAAAACAATGAGTTTTAAGAAATGAAAAAATATAAATACCTTGACAAAAGATTGCGCGTTGCATCTGGTCCCGTGGGAGAAGATGTTGCACCCGTTGGTAGTGAAACGGATGCAATCCATCCTCTCGTATCACGCGGTGCACTAATTGTCTTGATACACCCACATTTTCAGCCACGCGCCGCACACTATTCGTCGGATCATTTTCGAACTCGTTTAGAATTGCTTCCTCACATGTTCCGACGAACACCGCGATCAAATTGCACTAACTGTTGTCTCTGCACACTGACAAAACCCGTATTTCGCGCACGCCGAAAATTGTCCCAACCGTTGGATGGGCTCGGTTGGGAAATCTTTCGCGATAAATACGGGCTGCTTCTAACGCGTTTTCGTGAGCCATCCCGTAACAGATTAACATATCTGTGTACTTACTAGCTGTATACCGCATTTTTCAATATAAAATTAAAAGCACTTAATGTCTCGCAACACGTTCGTACAAAGAAGCACTCGACTGTTAAAAGAAACAACAATTAAAAGTTATAAATATTGCTTGTGCTGCTTTTGTAACAAGGCGCCTAATAATAAATTGCGAGTGGTCAAATTTATTCAAAAAAAAAAAAAAATTAAACAAAAATTATACAAGAAAACGAAATGAATTTTTGTTAATAAGAATTAACACGAAAAAGTTGAATGTATTTACCGACCGGTATTAAAATTATTAGTTATAATATTAGGCGCCTTGTTACAAAAGCAGCACAAGCAATATTTATAACTTTTAATTGTTGTTTCTTTTAACAGTCGAGTGCTTCTTTGTACGAACGTGTTGCGAGACATTAAGTGCTTTCAATTTTATATTGAAAAATGCGGTATACAGCTAGTAAGTACACAGATATGTTAATCTGTTACGGGATGGCTCACGAAAACGCGTTAGAAGCAGCCCGTATTTATCGCGAAAGATTTCCCAACCGTGCCCATCCAACGGTTGGGACAATTTTAAGATGCGTTCGGCGTGCGCGAAATACGGGTTTTGTCAGTGTGCAGAGACAACAGTTAGTGCAATTTGATCGCGGTGTTCGTCGGAACATTAATCGTGAGGAAGCAATTCTAAACGAGTTCGAAAATGATCCGACGAATAGTGTGCGGCGCGTGGCTGAAAATGTGGGTGTATCAAGACAATTAGTGCACCGCGTGATACGAGAGGATGGATTGCATCCGTTTCACTACCAACGGGTGCAACATCTTCTCCCACGGGACCAGATGCAACGCGCAATCTTTTGTCAAGGTATTTATATTTTTTCATTTCTTAAAACTCATTGTTTTGACAAAATACATGAAAAAGCGAATAAAACGATCGACGCGCAAACTTTTTGTTAAATCTAATTCGAGCAATTCGTTGTTTTATTATCAGAATCGTGAATCTTGCAAGCAATTTGATCGTTTTCATTTAATTTGAAAAAACATTTAATCTTGTTAGACAAGCAGGTCGATGTAAACGTTATGTACGTACACAATCGACGCGACAACATTTAGTCGACCTGCTTGACTCTAAATACGTTGAGAACGCGTATACATACATTTGTCTAACGTGTACATATGTATGTATACTTTGTTATAACTGATACTTATAATTAATTTAATTTCTCAATTAATAATAATTAATAATGTATGTTGACAGTCTTTTTAGCTCAATGTCGTCAAGATGAGACGTTTCCTGACAATATTTTATGGAGCGACGAGGCAATTTTTACTCCAAATGGAATTTTTAATTCTAAAAATTTCATTATGTGGCAACATCAAAATCCACACGCCGTTCGTCAGTGTGCCTTCCAATTTAGATGGAAGTTAAACGTCTGGGCAGGAATAATTGGCAATAGAGTAGTAAGTATTTTTCTTACATAAAAATTATAATAAAAAACCAAATTTTAAATATTTGTATTATTAATTTGCAGATTGGTCCGTACTTTTTGCCTCCGCGCCTCGATGGGGAAAGATACGCGCAATTTTTGGAAAATCATCTTCCAATTTTGTTAGAGGAGCTTCCTCTACAAATGCGGCAAACGATGATTTTCCAGCACGACGGAGCACCACCGCATTATTCACGTCGCGCGCGAATGGTCTTGGATCGACACTTTCCGGATCGGTGGATAGGCCGAAATGGTCCAATTTCGTGGCCAGCAAGATCTCCAGATCTTAACGTCCTCGATTATTTTGTGTGGGGATACATAAAAATCGAGTGGAAAATGCGCGATCGTAATGTAGAAGAGGTACGCGAAAACATCATAGCGGCCTTCAATACAATTACGCCGAACGTAGCACATCGCGCTACTCGTCAAATTATTCAAAGAGCACGATTATGCATTCAACAACAGGGCAACCATTTTGAGCAGCTAATGCACTAATTTTTAACAGTGGATTAGGCCTATTGGGGACACCACTAAAAAAACGCGCCAAGCTATCTACCTCGCGAGGTGGTGTGGAAACGATAGCGTTTTCATACCGCAATAATAGAATTTCCATAGTCGAAACAATTAAAAAATAATACTTTATTCATCAGGTTGCTTATCTATTAAAGTTATAATAATAAAGACATTAAATCAAGTAAATAATCGCGAACACGAATAGAAAATAAACCCTACAATTTCCTTCGCGCATTGCTCGATGCTTGAATAGATAATATACATTAACGCGATAATAGCGTAAGCTGTGATTTCGGACGGCCAAACCTCTTCCCTCACCATGCGTCGTCGCTTCCCTTACCCGCGCACCGTCCTCCGACTCGCCTAAGAACCGAACCGCCCAATCTATGATTTTTGTAAAGTCGCGTGGGATGGGCCGTACTTCCAGCGTCTCGGTAGCTTTCAGCGGCGCGTTCTTACTCGCACGGGGGGCGTCAAATCTTTACATGTTATTTTCTCGGTTATTTACGCCTAACTTACAAAACCGTATAGGACTTTTCTACTTATTTTTCGAAGCCCAACCTACAGCTAAGAACTTTTTATATCAACTGGGACAAC